>NC_087154.1:4185000-4195000 GCF_035594125.1 Scylla paramamosain
AGGAGACGTAGAAGAAAGACGAAGTAGAAGAAGAGAAAGGAGGAGAAGGAGAGGAAAGAGAACGAGGAAGAGATAAGAAAATGTCTTGCTGATAACAAGGCTATCTCATTCAGTAGTTCAAGGACTTCTACAGACATTCACAAGTATCAGAGAGCAATAAAGACACAAGCACCCTGTTCCTCATCCACCCACCCACCCACCCACCCACCCACCCAAGCACACTAAAGACAGAGATTCTCGCAACCACGCTAAATTACCAGGAGAATTAAGTAGTCATGTGGTTGGTAAGACAAAGATATACAAACACATCCCTTACCCTAAACTTAATGGTCGGTATTGCAATTAAAACTGACGTGATGGAATAATTGTACACCAGCAATCACATGTGTAAACGAGCCGCGGGTGTGGAATGAAAGACAAAAGGTCAGGGATACAAGTGGTTGAAATTAGTTACTTGAGAAATGCAAGGCTCGTGGTGTGGTGAACGAAGACAGATCTAGAGGGTGGAAGTAATGAATGTGTGAGCTGATCTGGTGGTGTAGCAAGTAAAGGTGAGGGAATGAAATGTGGAGAGTCATGAAGGAGGTCAAACGTAGGATCTTAAGATACTACGTAGTTTGGCCATGTGGAAAGATTGGCAGAAAGTGAGATGACTAAGGAGGTTTGTATGAATGTATGAATATTCTCGAAATTCTGGATATTTCTTTTGACGGTTCTCTTTTTGGACTGTCATCTTCAGCAAACCTTTTCTTTCTTTTTGTTATCTTTTTGTTTTCTTTATGCTTCCTTGGCCAGATTCCCTCTTAAATTAAAAAGAAGTGGACGCAAGTGGATTGCCTGTAGTGAAATGAAAAGACAGAGAACTAGTGTACATATATGAGAGAAAGGGGAAAGAAGAGAATGAGAGTATCAAAGGATTAGAGAAAGCCAGAAAAGACTACAAGGACAGAAACAAATAAAGATTGTTCTGTTCCGACCGTCCCCCTTGAGGAAGTTCTTAGATATACCAGATATAGATAAGATGAGAGAGAGAGAGAGAGAGAGAGAGAGAGAGAGAGAGAGAGAGAGAGAGAGAGAGAGAGAGAGAGAGAGAGAGAGAGAGAGAGAGAGAGAGAGAGAGAGAGAGAGAGAGAGAGAGAGAGAGAGAGAGAGAGAGAGAGAGAGAGAGAGAGAGAGAGAGAGAGAGAATTACAAACGTAGATTTTGTTTTTGGAGATAGTGCATAAAGATTGCATGTGT
Organism: Scylla paramamosain; assembly: GCF_035594125.1. Taxonomy (NCBI): domain Eukaryota; kingdom Metazoa; phylum Arthropoda; class Malacostraca; order Decapoda; family Portunidae; genus Scylla; species Scylla paramamosain. The sequence goes on from NC_087154.1 coordinate 4,186,240, forward strand.
TTCACCCAGGCAAACAATCAGGTGACAATGATCAGTTCGTGGTTTAATACTGCCTCCAAAACACTCATCTATGCAATTCTCCAGTGACTTAATCCTCTCCACATTCGACCATTACGTCTTCCAGCATTGAATTCTCGCGATAGTACAACGTGACGCGAATAAGAAAGTCGGCCTCCTTTGATGTATAAACTTTGATTCATAAAACGTCAGCCGCAGAGGTCACGGTGAGGTTGAAAGAGCCTCGTGTGGGCGCTGTTTACGTGTTTCTCGGGAACCTTGAGGCTCCTTGTTATGTTTCCCGGTAATCTCTTTCCCCTAAGAATATAATGCTGGGAATTGTGGTCCTTCTTGGTATGATCTGATGCTGATCATTGAGATTGTTGTGTGGCACGTTGTGGGTATTACGACAGGAGGAGGAGGAGGAGGAGGAGGAGGAGGAGGAGGAAGAGGGAAGGAGGTGCAAGTGGAGAAAAACAATAAAAATGGCAAAAACAAAAACGAGAACAAGAAGGGAGGAGGAGAAATAGAAGGAGGAAACTGGCCAGAAATAACTCGAGTAGGAAAATCCTGGGAAAACAATTCAAGACCCTTCAACACTGCATCTCCTAGACGAGCCGGCCGCCGCTGGTGTGAGCCGGTGCCGGCAGATCAGCCCGGGAGCAGCGCCGCAGTACCTGTGCCGCAGGGCCCTAATATGGCAGCGGTGATGGGCAGCCTCTCGAGGCTCTCGAGAACCTTGGGTCGATGCTCGCCCGCTGTGCTCAGGAATATGGACGGAGGCACAAAGGACAAACCTCTTGGCCGGGGAGGAACACGCTTGAGTCCCATTGGAAAGGCTCTCGACTTGACTCAAGAATGCAACTCGCCGATTCCCTTCACGGAACCCGACAAAGAGGCAGCGCCATCCCGAGTGCAGGATGTTGCCACGAGGAGAGGCGGTGACGGGGCGCTACAGCCGTGACCTTATTCTTGTTCTTGTGGTGATTTTTCAAGATGCCTTTCCGTGCCTCACTCGAAGGGCTCCTCCAACACGTGCTGCGCCAGCAACTCATTCTACCAACTGTATCTATGCTGTTCATCGATTTCTTTCATTTGTGAAAGGAGGAGGGAACTCGCCTTGCTCAATTGAGAGAGAGAAGAGTTACGTAATTATGGCCTTAACACTTTTCCAGGATGTTTGTGGCACTGCGCACGTCTCTTGCAGTCACAGTTCTGGCCTCCCCTGCCAGGGATGAATATCTGCTGCTCAACCAACGCGCAGCGCCCCGCGGAGGAAAGCGCGGGTCATGCCGGCACTGCTGAGTCACACGACGCAGTTAATACTCAACATTGACGTGGATCTCAGATTTGTTTTTGATTTGGACGATGATGATGATGATGATGATGATGACGATGACGATGATGATGACAACGACAACGACAATAACAATCAATAACAATAATGATACGCAAAAGAACGATGATTTTGTCGAGTTAAAGAGGAAAAATCTTTCATCTGTTCACACCAACATCTAATCTAAACATCTTAGCGGGCAACAACGACACACACACACACACACACACACACACACACACACACACACACACACACACACACACACACCACACACACACGCACACTTGGATGACGAGCGGTAGTCTGCACGCGTGGCTCAAAGGGCCTTTCTACCTCCCTCCCATCAACTGACCCGGCCCAGTAGTGACGTCACGCGTACCCAGCCAGTCATGCACCGGGATGGCAGGGAAGGAGGCCAAACAGCTCCATTCCTTATGTACACTTGAGGATAAGATGAAAAATTAATACTACTACTGGAGATAATTAGCAGCTTTTTTTCTTTTCTTTTCATTTTCTCCAAAATTTGTTTTCGCGTCTGAGTCTTTTTCCTTCAGGAATAAAAACTTGATATATGGACGAGAATTTTTTTTTTTTTTTTTCGGTTTTACGTCCAGTTTCCCTAGTCTGTCAAGGCCAGGCCAGTGTCTCCTATCGAAGGACTTTGGATTTGGCATTTGGGAACCGTTACCCGGAGTGGATGCCCTTCCCTCCCTCGGACCATGGCCAGGATTTGAACCAGTGCGCCTGAGGACCCCTCGGTCCCCACACCGCGCGTGGTCCCATTCTATCACCGACTTGAGAATAAAATGCAAAAATCAGTATTATTACAAGAGGCATTCATCATTTTTCCTTTTCTTTTCTTTCTTTTTCCATAATTTGTTTTTTTGCTCTTGAGTGTTCTTAACTCATGTATAAAAAATGAATACACAAAGAAACCAATCAATAAGCAGCTGCATAACTACTAACACTAATACTGATGTTAATACTAACACAGATGATACAGTTCTAATTCTGCCCTGCTTCTCATTAGTAAGCCAAATGATATCAAACAGCAAAGAGTAAACCCCTTTCCTAACGCGCAGCGTGTCACGTTGCATCATGCAGTGCGGGACACCACAGCTCAACACTTTCACTGCAGGATAATGTTTTAACTTATCAATAATGAATTTCTACTCATTTTTATCATATTTTCTTAAATAGTTCTGCAACCTAGGGGACGCAAAATTTAATATTCTCTCTTTGTGAGTGTGTGTGTGAGTGTGTGTGTGTGTGTGTGTGTGTGTGTGTGTGTGTGTGTGTGTGTGTGTGTGTGTGTGTGTGTGTGTGTGTGTGTGTGTGTGTGTGTGTGTGTGTGTGTTTCTTAAATAGTTCTGCAACCTTGGGACGCAAAATTTAATATTCTATTTTCTCTTTGTGTGTGTGTGTGTGTGTGGTGTGTGTGTGTGTGGTGTGTGTGTGTGTGTGTGTCTTCTTTTCCTCTTTTCTGGGCGCATTTTTATTCGGATCTTAAATTCTTCTGTACTCAAGAAAAGTCAAAGTTAATCTTCTATTCTCTCTTTTTTATTAAAGTGGTCTGAATGTTAACAAAAGACGCCCATAGCAGTAACAAGGGTAAGGGGCAACACTAAATAATACAAAATTATATAAAAAAAAAAAAAGTCGAGTCAATTAGCCAAGTGTCGCTACGCCCAGTGTCAACACGAGGGAGGGACAACAACACACCCGCGCCTCGCCCTGCAGGTCACGGGAACACAATCTTCCTGCGCACACAAGGCGGCAAGGGACAGTGTTATAGGAAATACCTTAGTGAAACATAGGCTCGTTCTCACTCCTACCGTTCTAGACTCCGTGGAGATAAGAGTAGTAGATAAACGGGAACACAGTCTATCTGTGCACACAATGCGACGAGAGGCAGTGTTATATAAAATACGTTGATGAAACATATACTTGTTCCCACTCCTACCTTTACGGTCAAATTTATTTTTTTCCCTGCGATATGCAACGATATGCTCTCTACATAATCTTTATATGTACCTACAAGAGAGAAAAGATTAGATTTTTTTTTTTCCACTCTCTACCCGATATAATTCAGTTGTCTGTAGAACAAAATGGGATGCCCAAGAATGATTCGTGATGGAGGAATGGTGTGTCAGATACTCAGTGAGAGGAATGATAGAGATAAATAAAAATGGTTAACTCTTGCATTAGAGAAGTGGACGGAATAGGGATGAGAGAAAGTAGAAAGTCTTGTGCAGTGAAGAATGGGGATGATAGGTGGAAACAGGAAGGCATGTTTTACACAGGGATTGCCACGTGAAGGCCTGATGACTTCTTGCAGCTTTCCTTATTTTCTTATGTACTTGTGTTCTAGTGGTTGCCTCAGTGCTACACATTCCTGCAATTTAACTGGCTAAGGGTAAGTCTGCTCCTCTGCCCTCTCTCTCTCTCTTTCTCTCCCTTCCCTCCCCTTCCCTTCTCCTCTCACACGGTCACACCCTTCTCCCCCTCTCCTGTCCCTTCCCCTCCTCTCCTCATTCAGACTAAAACAGTGCTGTGTTGTAGCCACTCTCCCTCCCCCTCTCCTTCTCCTCCCTGTCCTCCTCAGCCTCATTCCCTTCCCCATTCACACTTAAATAGAGTACAATGTTAGAAGTGTCCCCTCTCCATCCCCCTCTCCCCCTCGTCTTCCTCCTCTCTTCCCATTCACACCTAACATTACATACTTTACTCTTCCTTTCCTCGTCCTTCATTTTCCCCTCTTCTCCCGTCCGTCGCTAATACTTCCCTTCCGTTCTCCTTTTGTCTCTCTCCTCATTCACATTGTAACCATCGTACCTTTCCCTCCCTCTACTTTCCCTCCCTTTCCTTTCCTTTCCTTTCCTTTCCTTTCCTCCCTGTTATCCCTATTCACATTCTTGGTAATACTATAATTTCTCGTCTTAGCTCCTTCTTTCTCTCTCCTCTTCACCTTACGAACAATACTAGACCTATACCTTCCCTTCATATCCTCCCTTAACTCCTCTCTCCTTCCCATTCACACTCCTCCTCCTTCTCCTCCTCCTCCTTCTGCTCCCTCCTCATTCTCCTCCTTTCGATCCTTTTTCCTACCCACTATTCACACTTATGCATCACTGAAACTTCTTCCTCTCTCTCTCTCTCTCTCTCTCTCTCTCTCTCTCTCTCTCTCTCTCTCTCTCTCTCTCTCTCTCTCTCTCTCTCTCTCTCTCTCTCTCTCCTGCCTCAAGGTCTCCCCCACCCGGTCACCGCCCTATCTGGTATCCTATGACATGCACAAGACTCCCCATCCTCTCCTTACCCCCACAACGCACTCTGGGGAAGAAGAGGCAACAAGAGTGAAAGATGAAGCTGTCAGTCTGCAACATCGAGGAGACAAAAAAAAGTGAATGTAACAAGAAAAAACGTAATCTTGAGAGGGCAAAAAATATGTAAGAAAACCATTAATCTTCTTAAGTCATGTCGTCACTTAGCGTGTTAATATGAGTAATATGAATTAGCACGTAGGATCACTTTGCAGCATCAAGGTGACACTTACAAAAATGGGAAAAAGTGTGCAAGAATGTAAAAAAAAATGTGTATAAAACCACTTACGAGTAAATGTGTTAGAAGTAACCTAACCTCATTCTCCTTATTTATTTGTATATTCACGTCAACAAGTGTGTGGTAAATTTTACAAAAAATAATAATAATAATAAATAATAATAATAATAATAATAAAGACCTGCACCCCATCTAGTGTATTAAAGGAGGGAATGTAAATGTAACTTTTTATATCATATATTAACAATTAAGTGCGTCTTATGCGGCCTGTGTAAGTAAACACGCTAGTTCTACTTCACTCACCCTTGCAGCATAGAATGAAGGGAACTAAGCAAGAAATCTAATTATTATTATTATTAATATATATATATATATATATATATATATATATAGTATATATATATATATATATATATATATATATATATATATATATATATATATATATATATATATATATATATATATATATATATATATATATACATATATATATATATATATATATATATATATATATATATATATATATTTTTTTTTTTTTTTTTTTTTTTTTTTTCAAAATCAATAGTTGCAAGTGAAGTTTTTTTCCGATATTCATTTATCTCTCTCTCTCTCTCTCTCTCTCTCTCTCTCTCTCTCTCTCTCTCTCTCTCTCTCTCACTCTCTCTCTCTCTCTCTCTCTCTCTCTCTCTCTCTCTCTCTCTCTCTCTCTCTCTCTCTCTCTCTCTCTCTCTCTTTCCCTATACAAGTTACCATTTTGTACAGGACATATGCAGCTCCCAGGGTTTCAATTATTTAATCGTACTCTCACAAAAACCACAAATATAACAATTAAAACAACCGCGTTTTCCTCCATTTTTAATACATATACCAAAAAAGCAATTATTTGCGCATTATTCTAGTTTCTTCAATATACATGCATACATAAAAAGTATATAATTTGCGTTTCATTCTATACATTAAGGAGTACAAGATTCATGAAATTCCTTCCCATTCAGTCTATCGAAACACAATCCTCTTTGTTTACTTTCATCAACACTTAATTGCGTTTTAATTCAAGATACTTTGAAGTGGATAAACTTTTTGCAACTCCCTCCCTTTCTTTCCTTCCTTTTTATACACACAAAAAGCCTCTATTTGCGTCCTCCTCTTTACATCTTAAGGAGTACAAGAATTATGTAACGCCCTCCCTTTCCTTCCTTTTTCTTAACACACAATAACAGCTCCCACTTACGTCCCATTCAATAGACTTTAAAAGGTGTACCCTACAGGGACTTGCGCAACACCCTCCCCTTCTCTCTCTCTCTCTCTCCCTCTATCCCTCCCTCTCTTTACACTTTATCCGACTGACAGTGGAAGAAATCAAGGGAATTCGGCAACATGCAGCTGATTCTCCACCACTTGAGGGCGACACACAAAAAAAGATGGTCAAGTACTTTAAGATGTGAACGTGCGAGGCTCTGGCGGGCAACACGACCCTCCTTCGCTCACCCTGGCGGCTAAACACTGCCCGGCCCTCATCATCGTCGTCGTCATACATCGTGTCTTTATTTTCATTGTAGAAGAGGTGGTGGTGATGACTGGAGTAGAAGGAATGTAGTTGTGTTGGTTGTGGTAGGTAGTGGCTGTGGTTGTGGCTGTAGTGGTGGTGGTTGTGATGGTGGTGGTTGCAGTAGAAGGAGGAGGAGGAGGAACAGTGGTAGTAGTAGTAGTGGTAGTAGTGGTAGTTGTAGTAGTAGTAGTAGTAGTAGTAGTAGTAGTAGTAGTAGTAGTAGCAAGATCAGTGATAGTAACAGCAGCACCACCATCAGCATTAGCACCATCACCATCACCATCACCACCACCACCACCACCAGTAGTATAAGCAGCAGCATCACCACCACCAGTACCTCATGAATGCGCCTCTGAACTGTTACTGTTACTAAGCAAGAACTAAACTCATAAATTAACTGCACCCTCCTTACACACACACACACACACACATGACCATACCCATGTAGCTCAACTGTACCACCACTGCCAGACCTATATACGAAAACTTAGCCTATATACATACACACATAAATACACACACAAGCGTCCACATTAAAAAAAAAAAAAAATGTAATAATAAAAAAAAATAAAATAAAAACTAACCCAACGAACGCAACATACGATAAACACACAACAAGTTTTCCCAGATCTAACAGCTTAAAGGACACCAACAAGATCGCACCACGCTCAACTGTCTCCACCTATACTCCACATTTTACTGCTTCAGCCATCTAAAAGACAATGGAGAGGCGACTCAAGGGTACTCGTATTAGTAAGAAGGGCGACACGATCGTTGATTTGGAGGGTGCGCTAATGACAAGCTGTTATTCTACCTTAAACTGTCTTTAGATGAGCTCTGAATCTTGATCAATTGAGCTTCTAAATAATGAAAAGTAGCCTTGGGTGTTGAGAGTAAGAGATTCGAAAGTTTATTGGATGTGTTACAGTCAAGATATTAGATAAAGTTACTCTAGCTTGAATAAGTTTTATGTGAACTCCATTTCTTTTTGTTTAATATACGAGTACTTGGTAAATAAAACAAGCGAGGGCGACTCTTGGGTGTTGACAGTAAGAGATACGAAATCTTGTTGGATGCACTACAGTCCCGTTAGTAGATAAAGTCAAACTGTCTTCTGGCAAACTCCCGTTTTTGTTGTTAATATACTGAGTAAAAATTAAAAAAAAACAAATGAGGGAGAGACTTTAGTTTTCATTGTAAGAGACAGGAAATTTTGCTGAATGCACCACAGTCGCGATACTTGCTAAGGTTACTCTTTCTTGAATTGTCTTTAGGCTAACTTTAATTCTTGCTGCTGATAAAATCAAGTGAGGAGACTTTGGTGTTCATGATATGAGAGATACTAAAGTTAATATATTAAATGCGCTAAAGTCACGCTGTTAGATAAACCTGCATGCGCAATTATTACAATTTCCTAAGGTAAATTTTTATTTTAGTCTAGTCTACCGTGAAATTTAGAGGGAAGTCGAGTTAGCTGTTAACAAAAAAAGGTGCGATAGTTTGTTTTGTGCGATAAAATAACGCTCCACTTGACTACACTGCTAGCTATTCAATAAAGTGCCTTACAGTGGTGGTATAATGTTGATGATAAGCTGTACTTAAATTCCTGTCATCCTTCGTATAAATGCCAGTTTGTTAAGAGACATGAGAATTAAAACAAGGGGAATTAGCAGTTTTGACTATGCACGCATGTTTGTTGTTGCGATAAAGTAACGCTAAATTCGACTATCTTCAAACATACTTCAAATTTCATTCTTAAATATACTTACAAAAGACATGAGAATGAATCAGTGTTAGCAATGCAGAGTAAAAGACATACGCACATTTGTTGGGTGCGAAGCGTGGCGGGCGGCGTGAGTTGGCTGGAGAGGCGCAGTGACGGACTCAACAGAGGGTCGCCTGTAGCAGCGGCCGCGGTCTGTCTGGCACTCACACTGACACTGAGACCAAGCCGCCGCTCGCTGAGGCCCAGGAGTGCCTGCCCGCCTCGCCTCGCTGCCACTTTTGGGGGATACTGTTCTCCTCCTCCTACTCCTTGTCCTCCTGGTCCTCCTCCTCCCACTCCTTATCCTTGCCCTCCTCCTCTTCCTCCTTCTTCTCTCTCTCTTCTCCCCCTTCTACTTCCCTAAGACCCTCCTCCTTATTGTCCTTACCTAGCTCTTTCTCCTCCTCCTTCTCCTACTTCTTCCCATTCCCTCAATCCTCCCTCCTTATTGTTCTTACCTAGCTCCTCATTCTCCTCCTCCTTCTCTTCTTACTTCTTATCCTTATCCTCCTCCTGCTTCTCCTCGTTCTTCCCTCCTTACTACCTC
>NC_087154.1:4200000-4225000 GCF_035594125.1 Scylla paramamosain
TCCAGCCTCCTCCTTTTTGCCATTTCCAGCCTCCTCCGAGTCCCAGCCTCTTCCTTCTTGCTATTTCTAGCCTCCTTTCTGCCATTCCCAGCCTCTTCCTTTCCGTCTTTTTTCCCAACACAAGCTCGAGTCCTGTTTATCGTGACTCATGAGGCTGAAACAATGGCAGCACTTCAGTCTAACCCTCTGCCGCGATAGACGCAACACGCAACGCAGGGGCAGACCATAGTAGGCTGGCCCTTCCCATAGAGGCACTCGAGCTGCAGCCATCGTGTGTGTGTGATGTCAGCGGCCGCACGCTATTCCTGGTACTACACTTGAGTTTCCTCTATCCTCCCTCCTTGAAAGGCATACACGCCCCTTAAAAGTTGTATTTTCGTGGATTTCTTACGTCACTCAGCGTGTCGACGAGGGAGAGCGTTTGCGAAGCAGAATATAATTGAAATTAAACCCGAAACGACGTCAGAATTCATAAGGACACTCCAACGGACGGCCGAGACAGCAAGGTACGGTTTGTTTGATCGCCTGAGATAGGACACAAGGAGACGGGGCTGACGAGGCGTGCGGGCTGACGAGAACGCCCCTCGCAGTCCTTCCTGCGGGGCACCATTGAGTATTTTCAGACGTCAAGCCACTGTAAAATGCCTCGCTTCTCTTCGGGCACAAGACACTGCCGCAGCCACGCAGTCTTGCTTTGATCCAGTTTTACAGAAGCATAAACACATCTTCACTCTCTCATGAGCGAGCGCAAAACAATTTGAGTGTGTGAATGTGTCGTGACGGTGATAATTTTCAGGGAATAAAAAAACTATATCCTTGCAGAGAGCAAAGCTTAGTGAGTCACTAGACATAAACCACGAACAAATTAGCACGTTGCTTTATAAGTATTAGAGAGAGAGAGAGAGAGAGAGAGAGAGAGAGAGAGAGAGAGAGACGTTCATACATACACACGTAGACAAAAACAAGAATAACATCTCATCTAATGTCTCCCCTCACCCCCCCCCCACCCTCCTTACCACCGCCCTCCCCGCCATAACACAACTCAACACCCTGCCCTGTCCCCGCATTGCCTGCAGTGGTGTGCCTCAGCCAGCGGGGCGCGGGCCTTCCCAGGCAACCAGAAGGAAAAACAGCTGTGTGTGTGTGTGTGTGTGTGTGTGTGTGTGTGTGTGTGTGTGTGTGTGTGTGTGTGTGTGTGTGCGTGTGTGGTGCAGGTGATGATGGACAGGTTAGCTTTTACAGGTGTCAGGAGCTCGAAGTTTGTTTGTTTGCATTAACACACACACACACACACACACACACACACACACACACACACACACACACACACACACACACATCACATCACATCACAGTCGCGATTAGATCATGGGCACAAACATTTCGAGCCTTCATTAGACCTCCCTCGGGATCACACAGATGGCTGTCGGTGCTCCCTTGGTGTGTGTGTGTGTGTGTGTGTGTGTGTGTGTGTTAAATATACGTATAGACTCATCTACGTTAATGCATAATATGAGTAGATTCTCAAGAGTGATAACCGGACACGTCTCATTGCAATCACAACACAAGCAAGCTACGTGACGCAATGGCCTGCGCTGTCTTGTGTGTGTGTGTGTGTGTGTGTGTGTGTGTGTGTGTGTGTGTGTGTGTGTGTGTGTGTGTGCGAGCGCCTCCCGGACTCATCATGACGCGTGGCTGTGCGGGAGGGCAGGCGCGTGGGTGGGTTGCTGTAACCTACAATTGGCGTCCCTATGACCCCGTTATGTTGTCCCGTCAGCCTTGGTAGCGTTCTTCTTAAACGCTGCTTGGGAAACACGAAGAACGAGTCCAGCACCCCACTAACACATGACCTTTAGCAGTGCCGTAATTCTCGTGAAATAATTGCATGTAATGTAGTCTCTCTCTCTCTCTCTCTCTCTCTCTCTCTCTCTCTCTCTCTCTCTCTCTTAGTAACGTGTTTACAAAGGGCCACATGGCTTCTTTATGGTTCACTTGGCCTCAGCACGGAGGAAGGAATGAGGTCTTGTCCTGCTGAGCATAAGAGTCCTGGACAACGCTCCCAGCGACCCTCTATGATGCTCAGAGGACCCTTGACTCTTCAGCGGGTCAGGGCTGGTGACGCGACTCACTCGCCACTCACCACTGAAACGTGAGAGGATAAGACTCAGCGAAAACAAAAACTGTTTGAATTTGCACGATAAGTTTGGTAATACACGTGTGGCTCATACATAATGCCTGACAGACACGCAGGCCATTAACACTCAGATGCACAAGAGTCTGGAGTACCAAGTTTGGGGAGGTAAGTAAGTCTGCGGTTACATCGACTGGGTGTTACGACAGCGAGGCCTTCCCGGAGGTCCTCACGCTTCTCCACCTGGCCAGGAATTTCCCCCGTGAGCAGCACTACCGGTCAGCCCACGCAGCCTCTTCCCCATCCCTTTCTAAGCAGCCTGTTGCGTGTTCATGAAGGAAAGAATATGATATCCCTCCCCGGCAGTATTTCCCGCCCTCTCTCCCTCCCGAAGCGGTGTTGGGCGTGTTCTCAGGGCAAGCAGTAAGATATCGCCTGCCGCGCCACAAGGCCCCGGTACCGACCCGCTGAGCCTCACCACTCGTGCAGGTGTGCGAACCTTCTTTGTTTTATGTTGCAGGTTTGTTTTCTCCGTAATGGTGAGAGCCGCGGGGAACCTGATGCCGCGCGTGAAGCAGACCACACGGGGCGAGGCGAGGCCGTGCTGACGAGGACATTACTACATTGAAGATGCTGGAAACGCCCCAAGCTTACCCATCTTCCCTATCATCATTACCACCACCATCATCACCATCATTATTATCACCACTACCATCACCACAACTAAAAACACCTTTATAATTACTTCATACATCTGCCTCATCCCATCCACATACCTACCATCCCTACCACCACCACCATCGCCACAAGGGGCAGGCAGGGCATGGGTAGGTATATAGAGTGCGGGTGAAGTGCCGAGTTGAGGGGCTTCGTGGTATGCCGCGCCCAAACAAAGCCTGAAGCACCCGCGCCTCAGGTTATCGCGGGATATTGTTCTTGATCAATAAATAAGAGCAAAACATGAGACGAGGAACGCGGATGGTGCTGCTTGGAGAAAGAGAGAGAGAGAGAGAGAGAGAGAGAGAGAGAGAGAGAGAGAGAGAGAGAGAGAGAGAGAGTGTGTGTGTGTGTGTGTGTGTGTGTGTGTGTGTGTGTGTGTGGAGGAGGGGAGGGAGGGAGAGAGGGAGGGAGGGAGGGAGGGAGGGAGAGAGGGAGGGAGGGAGGGAGAGAGGGAAGGAGGGAGGGAAGGAGACTCGAACCGGGGACATCAGGGTTTCCCGAGCACGCGGCGGAGGCACAGCGAGAGGTGAGTTGAAGTGACTGGGTGACGTTTGCTGCTTTGACAGGACTTGTGGCATAGTCACTCTCATGTCACTCCCCATTAGGTGTGTTCTTACCTAATTGTTCTTTTATTTCTTCCAAAGACCTGCCCATAACAGGAAACAGTGTTTGGAAAGAATGTTTGGAAAGAGTTTGGAAACACCCTGTAAACACTGAGAACAGCTGGTAAACGTTTTGAAAACAGTTTGGAAACAATCTGGAAACAATTTACAAACAGTTTCCAAACATTTTGGCAACAGTTTGGAAACGTTTCGGAAAACATTGCAAATAATTTGCAAACATTTGGAAATAGTTTGGAAACAGATTACAAAAATCTTTGAAAACATTTCGGAAACATTTTGGAAACAATCTGGAAACGATTCGGAAACAGCAAACAACTTGCAGAAAAAATGGAAACAGTTTAGGAACGGTTTGGAAACAGTTTCCAAACTTTGTTTCCAAACAAAGTTTTCTGGTGTGGATAGATCTACATAGCATTTTGTAGAATTCTTATCTAAAAATCTGAATATTTCTTGTTATACACGACCTCTAGTAAAATGTTTCACTGATATATTTTTCTTCTATGAAAAATTGATTGTTCTAACATCTTTTAAACTTATTCTCTTGTATAATTTCATATTGTATCCTCTTACAATGTGTGTGCGTGTGTGTGTGTGTGTGTAATACCCCCTGTGATGTAACAAGTAAACATTTACATTCCATGCTCACCCCGGTAAGCCACACGCCGAGATACTCCCTTTGATCCCCCGCCACTTCCCGTCCTGAGCAGCGCTCGAGCTGAGTGGACATGACGAGGGGGTAAGAGGAGGAGGAGAAGGAGAAGAAGAAGGAGGAGGAGGAGGAGGAGGAGGAGGAGGAGGAGAAGGCTAAGAAGAAAAAGGAACGTGGAGAACAACTTCCTGCCCCGCCTTCTAACACCACTTGTACAATGATCCATCTCACATTACGTAATTGATTTTCTTTCCAAACACTCGCCTCGCCCCGGCCATCGATCATGTCATTATGCCCACTCGAGGCACAGAGACCTAGGCCACACTCCCCCCCGGCTCGCTACTGTGGATACCTTTCTGGTGGAGTGAATGGGTAAAGGAGGAGGTGCAGGAGGGCAAGGAGGCGGGGGAGGAGGTCACGTGACGCTGCTGAGGTCCGCCACAGAGGCTGCGTTGTTGCGTCTCGTCGTCCTCCTCGCCCTGTTCTCTGTCTCGGGAAAGATTGGCGCCGACTGGCCAAGCACATCGCCATTTTTCGCGCCACCAAACCAACCCAGCCAGGCAAGACAAGCAGTGGCTTCGTGTGTGTGTGTGTGTGTGTGTGTGTGTGTGTGTGTGTGTGTGTGTGTGTGTGTGTGTGTGTGTGTGTGTGTGTGTGTGTGTGTGTGTGTGTGTATTTGTATGATCTTAAGAATGAGGAAGATTAAGAAAAGGAGAATGGAGAGGATTATAAGACATTTGCATACAGAAAGGAAAGAAAAAAAAGGAAAGGAAAGGAGGAGGAGGAGGAGAAGGAAGAGGACAAGGGGGGAAGGGAAGGAAGGGACAGGATGTGTGTGTGTGTGTGTGTGTGTGTGTGTGTGTGTGTGTGTGTGTGTGTGTGTGTGTGTTTTATGTAGGAGGGATACCGTCCAAGGACAACAAAAAAAATCTAATAAGAAAAAAAAAAAAGCCCACTGCGATGCTGGTCCCCGAATAGGGTCCGGCAACTTACTACTAAGAAATAATGGTTAACGATACAGAGGAATTGTAAGAATACGAAATACACAAAAAGAGTAACCAAGTGGGACTGTAGAGAATAGCACTTACTATAACCTGGAGAATACGAGGACAGAACACCTTGGATTCAGGACGAGACCAAAACTTCCGACGATGAATAAGAGGATTTGGGGCTAAACACGTCACCCGCGGCACACACTGCATAGTACAGAGATAACCATATAAGAGAAAGAGCCAAAGTAACGGAAATGTCGAAGAAAACACAAGAAAAGAGAGTGAATTCTTTTGGTCAAGTAGGAGATCATTTGAGAGAGAGAGTTACGAGTAAGTGAAGAGGAGGCGGAAAACATAGCCTTATGGAAAAGAATAGTGAGGACCAGTGACTCCGCAAGAACATGAGAGGCTGCACGGGAAAAGAAGCACATGGATGACCGAAGTATCTATATAGCAATTGTGTGAGACGACAGGAAGAAAAGAAAATGCAAGATGGTCAAGGAAAGCAGTGATAACAGAGAGCAAAATGGAGAAGAGAAGAGGATAAGTTTAGCTTGGGTGGCGTGAAACAGACGGGCAGACAGTAGACATGAGTGGAGGAAGTTGAATGGGGAGGCACTTGCTCTGTAGTGGATTCATATAGACTGATGACAATGATGAATTCTACCTATCTATTTATTTACCTAAATATTTATCTATCTATATATCTACCTATCTATCCATCTATCTAACTAATTAACTAACTAGTTGACTGATTGGCTATTCATCTCTCCATCTACCCATCCATCTATCCATCTATCCATCCATCCATCTATCCATCCACCTATCTATCTACCTCTCCATCAATCTAATTCTAAAGCATCATCAGTGTCATCAGCATCGAAGGAGTCGATAAAGACAGCGTGGTGAACTCTGGCCGCGGGGTTCAAGCCTCGCCACTTCTCAGTTTTCGCAAGTCGCTCGGAACCGAATGAAATCACTTACGTGTTGGTGGCGAGGCAAAGCGTTCATTATGCGGCAGTGTCTGAGATGAAGCACGAGCCTCCCCACGCACCGCCCTAACACAAACACTAGCCACTACCTCGCGCCTCAACAGGTTACGCCTTGTGCCCTGCCGCCCACACACGAGGGGCGAGGAGGCCAGCGCAATAATGGCACCACGCAGCTGCTGAAGGGCTGACAACATATCGGGGGAAAAGAGAAGAAGGAGGAAAAGAAAGAAGAAGAAGAAGAAGAAGAAGAAGAAGAAGAAGAAGAAGAAGAAGAAGAAGAAGAAGAAGAAGAAGAAGAAGAAGAAGAAGAAGAAGAAGAAGAAGAAGAAGAAGAAGAAGAAGAAGAAGAAGAAGAAAAAGAAAAAGAAAAAGAAGAAGAAGAAGAAGAAGAAGAAGAAGAAGAAGAAGAAGAAGAAGAAGAAGAAGAAGAAGAAGAAGAAATAAAGTGAAAGTATAATTCTTTCTTTGTTAAATTTTTTTCGCCATAATCACAGCTTATTAGCCATAATCAAAGCTTATTAGTAATTTATTTTTGCATTACAGTCTCTTGAACAGTTCTGCAGCCTGGAAAAGATTGTTACTATTATTTCTTTTTTTCTTTCCTGACAACATATCGACAAGAAACAGATTGAATCAAGAAAGGTCATCTATCACTTCTAACCATTTCACCCAATAATCACAACTATTTATACACTTACTTTTGCATTAGTCTTTTAAATCGCTCTGTAGCCTGGAAAATACAAAATCTGAAGCCCTTTCTTTCTTTTTATTCATGTAAGTGGTCATACAAATCTTTACAGTGCTCTGAATGACTGTGCCAGTAAAAAAAAAAGGCTAAATATCCCCTGAGAGAGCGGGAACATCGCAGCCTGTAACATTTGGCGAGTTCTTGCGTCAGACTCTTTTTCTCTTTTTTTTTTTTTTATTTGTGTGTGTGTGTGTGTGTGTGTGTGTGTGTGTGTGTGTGTGTGTGTGTGGCCATGTAAAATCCCACAGTGCTCTGAATGACTGTAGCAATAAAGAGGATTAATATCTCCAGTAGAGCATTGCAACTTGTAACACTTGAGACCATTCTGAAACTCCGCCGCGTCCTGACTACTTTCCGAAGGCTCTGGCAAATTTAGTTGAAGTTACACGGGTTTTGAAGGGTGTCTTTATGGTTCTAGTGACAGATTATCAGTATTTTCAAACTATTAACAGGAGAAAAACTCTTGAAAACCCGGCTTATCATCTCCGTGACCTATGAAAATAATCAAGGTGAGAGAGCAAAACGTTTTAGAATACCGGCCTTGGCGAGTGTCCATGCGTCAGAAACAAGCAACAATCACAGCCGCAGTAGTGCCAATGGGCGGGTCACTTGGTAAGAGGCGGGGATCACGTACCGGTGAGCGCATTGATCCTTGTCTGTTTACCCTGGTGGCTCGCAGGGCAGGGCGGGAGGCGGCAGGCAGCACGGCAACAGGATGAAGGTGGGACAGTCACGTGCCCAATCCTCCAATGCAATAATAACCTTGAATCGGCTCACAATACCCTGATACAGCCGCCATGCATCACTGTCCTACTGCGCAGAAGGCAAAAGTATGAGAACTATGTACGTAAGAGTGTGTTTTCTGTTTACATACTTGCATTACCTCCCATTAAAGGCAATATTTTATGAATCCTTGCCGTGTAGGAATCGTACGAGTTGATGAGAGCAGATCTAGATAGCTCTTTACACTACATAAACAGTCTCACCGCCACTCCTTGACTTTCTTTCCTCGTCTAATCATGGAAACTCCTCAACTAAATTTAGACCAAGAAAATGAAGAAGTGGCACTACATACATCTTCATTCTTGCTTTTTGTTACGAAATCATCCATCACAATGCAAGAGAAGTGGAGCGCAGCCAACCCCCAGCGAAGTGATCGTCTTAATATAAACCTTCCCGCGCTTAAATGTTCGTCGGGAAAGTCGGGCGAGGTTTCTTCTTCCTCACGCCGGGAAGCCACTCGGGAAAATTATAGGGTAGCGATGAACACATCAAGATAACGCCATTTACCGTACTCAGGGCGGGAAACTTATCTAGATTTACGGTGTGTGTGTGTGTGTGTGTGTGTGTGTGTGTGTGTGTGTGTGGGTGGGAGTGTGTGTTCGGAGGTGGGGGTGCTTATGTGTGTATGTATGAGTGCGCTTTCTCTCTCTCTCTCTCTCTCTCTCTCTCTCTCTCTCTCTCTCTCTCTCTCTCTCTCTCTCTCTCTGTGTGTGTGTGTGTGTGTGTGTGTGTGTGTGTGTGATTGAGAATACTGGTTAACTCTTGCATTAGAGAGGTGGACAGAATAGGGGTGAGAGAAAGAAGAAAGTCTTGTGCAGCGAGGCCGCGGGAGGAGAGGAGGCATGAAGTTAGCAAGATCAGAAGATCAGTTAGCATGAAAATAGCGGTAGAAGACAGCTAGAGATGCAACATTGCGACGGTGAGAGAGAGGCTGAAGACAGTCAGTTAGAGGAGAGGAGTTGATGAGACGAAAAGCTTTTGATTCCACCCTGTCTAGAAGAGCAGTATGAGTGGAACCAACCCCCCCCAGACATGTAAAGCATGCTCCATACATGGACGGATAAGGCCCTTGTACAGAGTTAGCAGCTGGGGGGGTAAGAAAAACTGGCGGAGACGTCTCAGAACGCCTAACTTACCCTAGTCGTTTGTAAATTCTCGATTAGCTAAAGTATTCCAGAGCTTGTTAGGGAGTTAAGTAGATGTCATGTATCAGTTCTGACGTTTACCAGCGACTGTGGTTACTGTCAATTAAGAATATAATTTAACTTAAGAAAATAAGGAAAGCTGCAAGAAAACATCAAGCCTACACGTGGCAGTCTCTGTATAAAACGTATCTACATCCACCTATCATCCCTATTCATGAATTTGTCTGATATTTTAAAGCTCCTTAATGACTCAACTCTAACAAACTTTTACTATGCAATTCAATTATCAGTCTATTTTACTTACATTAGTTCCACTGATAACTGCAGATTCCACTTAGATCAAATGAAGTGTTCTTATCCCCGTTTCGATGTCAAGAAGTTACTATAGTACAGATTCACATCTTACTCATACACTTAAGGAATTTTTTTCTTTCACTCATACCATACTTTAGCCAGTCACTTGTAGACTCCACTCAGAGGAAGTATTTGTGTTTGTTTCGATGTGAGGGAGTTACTGCGTCTGTTATTCCGTTCACTGTGTTTACTGAGGCTGCTCATAGTAACAGCGACAGTATCTTAACGCATACCTTGAATAGACACTCGTAAAGACTAATCAGAACAACTGTTTCTATGCTCGTTTCGATGTGAGGGAGCTACCTCGTATCAGTTATAGCGTTCACTTTGTTTATGGAGGCTGTTCATAATAATAGCGACAGTCTCCACCCAAACACACAAGGCGGCGAGCACCAGACGAGGAGACAGTAATGAAGTGCTGCCTACGAGCCGGTCTATTAATAACTCGCGGCCACACTGAGGGCACGCCTGACAGAAGGATCAATATAAACAAAACATAAACACGCGTTCGTTACTGGCCGTAGCGGGCAGCCCTGGGGGAGTTCATTGTCACAGACCAAGGTTATGACTGCCTTTGAAAGAGAAGAGGATCAGAGGGCGTGTTCGTAAACGCTTTGTTCCCCCGTAAGGATTAATTTCGAAGACCCAAGAGATGATCAGTCTGGTATTCATGTGTCTTTATCATGTTGGTGATACAGAATCCTTTTCATACTACTTTTTTTTAAATGTAAAGTTCTCTTCTTCAAACAAAAAGGATGAACAACATGGGCTAACCACGAGCCAACTATCGCTAGAACCACGAACACTTAAAAAACACAGTAACTTCCACTGTAGCCTGTTAGGACAAGTTGATATAGGACGCCAAAACAGATGAGAATACCTCGTTCGTTAGTTCGTCAAAAGGTGTCTTATCGCATTGATGATGCAGAATTCTTATTAAACTATCGCTACAATCACGAAAAAACACTTGAAAATCCAGTAACAAATCGATATAGGACACGGAAACGGTTGAGAATACGTTGTTACTTGCCTTATCAAAATGTGTAAGAAGAGGGAGACAAATGGGGAGAAACTAGCGCTCCAGTACTCACCAAAAGTCCCACGACGATCGTCACTTGCTACTTGCCCTGCCTCATAATCACTGGCGGCTCAGCGACTCGAAGCATTGACTCAGCGCTTCATTCTGGTTCAGTTTCGTTGTCTCGTTCCCTCCCACCAGCCTCTCATCTTGGCGTCACTGAAAATAAGAAGTAATTTCAAACCTCATTATCTTAAAAGGCACGTGAGACTGCCCTTAAGTAATAGTCTCCAAGTTTATCATCGTGGCATCGCCCAAAACAAGAGAGGAAGTAAGTATAGAGCCAGATGACTTAAAACCCATGAAAAATGATCTCTGAATTATATAAAAGGTTCCTCGTCGTGACACTGACCGATACAATAGAATAAGGAGTTGTGAAAGTTGATATCTTAAAACACACAGAACATTGCCGCTAAGTAACATCCCAGCATTAGTCAGGACTGCCTGTCGCGCCTCGGCCTGCCCCAGCTAGCAACACCCTCGTCAATCACGCGGCGTGCATGTGATCAGCGTAATGGAAACTTTATTACTTAGTTGTTCCTCGTCCACCATAGCCGGGCGGGAAATAAAGGAGGATTACTGTTTTCTTCCTAATGAAGATAAGTTTTGCAGCTAGACATGGGCCGCATCTCAAATGTTTGGGCATCTTATCTCGAATATTTTTTTTTAACAGACAGTAATTAAAGTTATTGGGTTTTTCAATGTATTTTCATGGCCGGGCAGGCGGTGTATAAAGAAGGTTTTAGTGTTTTCTCCATGATGACGACGACCAATTGTGCAGTTAGACTTAAAAATATTTCGCATTTCAAACGTTTGGACGTCTTACCTCTAGTTTTTAACAGGCACTAGTGAAAGTTATTGGGGTTTTCAACAATGCTTTTAGGACTCTAATGATACATTTGTATGGATTTTACAGCACCAATGACAAAAATATCGGGAGAATCCAAGTAATCATCTTTGTGATCTTTGAAAACCGTCTTTTATAAAGCCTAAATCGTTTAAATCTTTAAGAACACGAGGCAATTACCGACAGAACTTATTTACATACTCTCTGGTCTTGGGTCAGCGAGCGTCAGGTAGAGGCGGGTGACCTTGACCTTTCCGCGACCAGTCCCTCTGCTGCCCTGCCTGACCCCCTCCCGAAGTCCAATAAGAAGGATGTGTCTGCATTTTCATTAGTTAGTCATAATTTACTGGTCCTTCTAAAGCAAACGTAATTGCGGAATACGACACAGTGGTCCTTTCAGCGAGTGGGTGAGCGGCGTGCGTGGCGGTGTGGTGGTGACTGCGGCAAGGGGTGAGGGAGTTCACGAGGCTCTCAGCACGACACACGGACTGAGTTTGCAGGACTGACTGTTTGCTGTGGTTATAAGTGTGACTTAATATCATTGACCTTTTCCATTGGTGCTTTCATTCATTCATTCACTTTAATTTGTTAGTTCGTTCGTTCGTTCGTGCATTAATTCAATAACTATTTATATATTAACTGATTTTGTTGTGTTTAGAAGCGTGGCAACATTATTGGTCTTTTTTATGGGTGCTTCCATTCATTCATTCATCCATTCATCCATTTACTCATTCATTCAATTAGCTGTTCATATATTACCATTAATTCACTGTTTGTTGTGTTTATAATCGTGACTTTTAACGTTCTTGTTTTTTTTTCATTTTTTTTTATTCATTCATTCATTCATTCATTTATTCAATCGTTCATATTATCAACACTAACTCGTTGTTTAATGTATTTATAGTGTGTTCGTTTACGTTATTGGTCTTTCTCACTGATTTTTTTTCTTTCATTCATTCATTCACGTGTTCATTCATTCATTCGTTTGTTCATTTATTCAATGAATCCTTCATATGTTAACATAAATTCGTTGTGGGTTGTTAATAAGCTTGATTGTTAATATTATCGGTCGGTTTTTCCATCGATGCTTTCGTTCATTCATTCATTTTGTTCGTTCATCCATTCAATTAATTAATCGTTCATTTACATATTATTTTTTCATTGTTATAAGCGTTTCAATTAACGTTATTGATTTTTTTTTCGTTATTTTCATTCATTCATTCATTCATTCGTTCGTTCAGTTAACCATTCAAACATTAACTTATTTGGTTTGTTGTGTTTTTAAGTACTATCATTAACATTTTCCATATTTTTTTCGTTGATATTTTCATTTATTTATTAATTCATTCATTCACTTATTCATTAATTTATTCAGTTAACCATTCAAATATTAATTCGTTCTTTTGTTGTGTTTATAAACGCCATTATTAACATTACTGATCTTTTCATTTAAATTCATTTAAATTCATTCAGTCAGTCAGTCAGTCAACCATTCATCCAATCAATAAATCCATTCGTTCTCATTCGTTCTTATTTACAAGCAAGTGTATGAACCTTACTCTCCAGGTCAAGACAATCAAGCATTTCATGAATCATTAACACTGTTTTGAGTCTGTGCCCTCGAGATAAAGGGAGAGAGATGAGAGGAAGACACAAAAACACAGCACTGAACCTGTTTTCATCCCATAAACGTGTTCATAATTAACAGTATTATTTGCATGCAAGGCGTCACACACACACACACACACACACTCAGGGTCGTGTCTTGCCCCACGGCCCTGCCCACACCAACACTTTTTAGAAGTCTGGCTGGGGAGGTTTAGCAAAGGGGGAGGGTGAATTAGAAAAAAATACTGTGGTTAGGAAGGTTACTGTTGTAGTAGTAGTAGTAGTAGTAGTAGTAGTAGTAGTAGTAGTAGTAGTAGTAGTAGTAGTCGTACTAGTTGTTGTTGTTGTTGTTGTAGTATGAACACTATATTGGATTAATGGTTGTATTTTCAATAAGAAAGTTTGCAGTATTCGTAATATATTGTACTTTCGCTACAAAATTGGATTTGTTTAATATCGATGACCTCAAAAGCCAAAAGAAATATAATGTTGTATAATATATTAAATTAAATAATAAAGCCATTAAATCCTCATGATTCCTCCCACAAAACAAACCCATCATTTCACATTCAGATGCAACAGTAATTCTGATAAAGTCAAATTCTAAAAAGATATTGGAATAAATTGGCTCTCAAATAGAATGATGGGTGATTGGAATAGCTTCGGTAACCACGGTGTTAGTAGCGAGCTTTAAAAGAAGATTAGGCAGATTTATGGATAGGGATAATAGGTGGAAATAGGTATGCATGTTTTGTACAGGGACTGCCACTTATAAACCTGATGAATTCTTGCATCTTCCCTTATTTTCTCATGTTTTTTGGGGGGTTCTTACAAATTTATGGACGGGATTCATAGATGAAAAATTGGCAGGCATGTTTTATACAGGGACTGACATGTAGGCTTGATGGTTTCTTGCAGATATACCCTCCACTCACATAACTGTTCATAAAATGTAAACCACAAGTACAGCAGTAAGATCTTGATTTATGCCCGTGTGCCTTATATACACAAGCCAAAACCGTCATTGATAACTTCTTGCAGCCTGCCTTATTTAACGCGTTCTTATTTTTCTATAAATTTACCCATCACTCACTGCAACTGTTCACCTAGCAAGACCCACAAGCACGAAACAGGACCTTGGTATATTTCAGTTTGTCTTCCTTATAAGCCAAAGCCAGTATTGGTAACTTCTTGCATCTCCCCTTATTTTCTTACGTTCTTGTGTTCCTATAAATATACCCTTTACTCACCGTCACTGTTCATAAAGCAAGGCCCACAATCACAGCAGTAGGACCTTGGTGTATTTCTGTGTGCTTTCCATATAAGCCACAGCCAGCACTGGCATCACGTAGCGCGGAGGATTCCTCGTGGCTCGGCTTGGCTCGGCTCGGCTTGGATTTGACCTGATTCGAACAAACGGCGAGGAGCGTCCCTCCCAAACATGGCTGTTCGAGGACTATTAAATTAATGGGCGTAAGTAGAGGTGAGCCGCGCCGCCTTCACCTCGTGCTCTTTGGCGCGTCGGGAGGCAGGGATACACACACACACACACACACACATAGAAGTGAAGGAAAGGAAAGGTTAAGTGCAATGCTGTGTTCTTCTCCCGTGAAATCGCGAAAAAATGTACAGTACACACACACACACACACAGAGAGAGAGAGAGAGAAAGAGAGAGAGAGAGAGAGGGAGAAGCAGGGAGAGAGAGAGAGTGACGTGCACATAAGCGAATAAAAAGCAATACATTGCAAGATAAGCAAGAGATAAACGTCTCCATGAAATCGAAAACAAGTGTGAGGAGAGGAGAGCGTGAAACTGCACTGAAGAGACTGCTTGTATGGAAAGCAGCAGGAGGAGGAGGCGGAGGGGAAGAAGAAGGAGGGGGAAGACGGGGAAGACAACGCTCCACGCACGAGAGCCTTCCTATACAAGCAGGAGGAGGAGGAAGAGGAGGAGGAGGAGGAGGCAGATCGGGTTCCTGAGGTGGAATGTTAAGTGACACGAAAGAAAAGGACGGCGTCATCTTCCCGACAGTCAGGATCGAGGTAACAGGGAGTGTCCGGCGTGGCGGCGACCTTATCACTGCGTCGTTGTGGTGGTGGTGGGAGTGGTGGTGGGAGTAGGAAAAGGAGTAATAGTGGGGGTGGTGGAGGAAGAAGAGGTACTGGTAGTTATAGGAAAAGGAGGAGCAGGGAGAAGAGGAGTGGAAAAAGGAAATAGTTGTTATAGTAGGAAAAGGAGGAGGAGGAGGAGGAAGAAGAAGAGGAGGAAGAACCCAAAGGAAGTATAAAGATAGTAGAGTCACAGAAGAGGTTAGGTTAGGTTAGGTTAGGTTGGTGGGAGTAGGAAAAGGAGTAATAGTGGGGGTGGTGGAGGAAGAAGAGGTACTGGTAGTTATAGGAAAAGGAGCAGGGAGAAGAGGAGTGGAAAAAGGAAATAGTTGTTATAGTAGGAAAAGGAGGAGGAGGAGGAGGAAGAAGAAGAGGAGGAAGAACCCAAAGGAAGTATAAAGATAGGAGAGTCACAGGAGAAAAAGAAGAAAAGATAATGATCAGGATAATGAAGAAAAGAAACATACAACAACGAGAGAGAGAGAGAGAGAGAGAGAGAGAGAGAGAGAGAGAGAGAGAGAGAGAGAGACGTAATGAAACCGAAACAAGGACTAAGCAGATAAACAAAAGGCAGGACTGAACCAGCACCTCAGCAGTTCTTGAGTCATTCTGGCGACACGTATCAAGAACCAGAGCTCTGAATTTCACTCTGAATTTCGCAACAAGAAGTAAAGAACTATTCAGGCGCAGCGGCGATACACAATGCCAGTCAGTCAGTTATTCATATACAAATCATCAGGACGGTTTCCCCTATAGTGTGGACGTTTACTCCACACTACTCCTCCTAAACCTGAGTCATGTACCGCGGCAGTGTGGACGCAGCTTTACGGGAACGACTACATAACCCTGTCATAGGACCTGAGGACATTCTGCGACGGAGTTTTGTAGCTACAGAGCACAAGGACTTCACCATTACCGCCAGCTGACATAAGGCAATCTCACCAGAGCCACTGTCAGCACTAGATGTTCGAACCCTGCACTGTGTATACACAAAGCCGATGCCACGACCACGTGCCTCACGAATGGCATCGATAATTCTCTCAGACTACTATTATAATAACGATAGAAGACGCCCAAAGGAGATGGTATGGCCACGTACAGAAGATAAAGGAAGAACGCTGGCCAAGGTGGCTGCTCTACAGCAGGGTGTGCGGCACACGACCGAGGAAGATTTCGCTTCACGTGGTAGCAGCCGGCAAACCAAGATTATTTTGCCAATGTGGCAAAATGTTATGTCCAGGGTGTCCGGATGCCGTGTTCGCTGCCAGACGTGAGTGGCGTCACCCACTAGCAGCCCGCCGGCACCCGACGCATATTTTCGAAGTCTGGAAGAGTAAGTGTCAATCACTTTTGAACATGCTAGACTAGTTTAGGTTTGGTTAGGATTAGATTGGGTCCTGTTTAGATTCTAATGAATAAGCAAGGTGAGGTTTTAAATTTGTTTGAAATCGTTACAATGGTAATATTAGATAACAAACTTCTTAATAAAAGCAAATTAAAAAAAAATGATAACTAGCTACAACCGAACGATGACGAACGACAGCCACATCCCTTTTAATATTTTCTTTATAGTATCCTAATGCTTCTGTTACTCAATTATCTTGTAACATGCCATACACTAATATTAGCATTAACGTGACTTTTAGATCATTAGGATAATGTATAGCTATAAAATCGAGCTTCAGACGTGACATCCTGCTGAGTGATCCAAAATATCATAGTTTACTATATTAAACAACATCGCCCGCTCACACTTGACGCGTTGTGCAACCCTTACCCTTGTCCCGATGCCCTTCAACCCCTCAGCCCCTGCAGCCCCTCAGACCTGCCCTAGATGAGGTGCTTCTCCTTGCCACGACTGAACATTTCCGAAACAGGAGGAACAGGCCCAGGAAAGGAAGAGGTTGTCCCTCTCTGGCCTGGTTACCTTGTTTTGTAATCTCGTTGACGCCAAAGAGGTGCTGCATCCCCAAGGGGTTTCCGTGACGATGACGCTTTAACATTTACGCTTTGCCCAGTTTGGTTTTAAGTGTGTCTGTAAACATCTCCTGGAAAACTTATTGCCGCCCTGAATACTCGTAATACTTCTGGGACATCATTCTCGGGAGGATGATGCTGGAGAGAGAGCAAGACCTAAGAGGTGGTTAATGGGCATTTATGGATGGAGCAAAATGAGACATGCTTGTAATGGATGTGACTGAGGAGGGCACAGAAAACTGCGTTGGAGAAGGATGATCCACTGGGTTTTCAATTTTCATAATCCTAGTGATAGTTTGACCAAGATTCTGCACTTCTATTAATCCTTAGAGAAAGTTATAATGGTTTTCAAGGAAATTTTCATAGATGCTACACTTCTGAGTTGTGATGATTCTCAGTTTTCTTTACCCTAATGATAGATTAACAAGGATTCCACATCACCAATGAGAAAAACGCATGAAAACCTCAGTATCCATCTATGTGACCTTTGAAACTATTCATCATGAGACAACAACGCGCTTCAAAATACAGGCCATGGCTCCGAATGCGGACGGGAGGATGAGACGAAGCAGACCTTAGGTGAGGTAGGTAACTGCACGATAAAAGAAAATCAAGACAAAAAAAGAAATAAATAAATGAAAAATAAATAAACAAATAAATAAATAAAAATTAGATCTAGGGTTGCGTGGAAAGGAGGTATAGAGGGCAGAACCCTACAGAAAAAGCTACCAAAGACATGGTGGTAGTACTGACATATCATTTATAACCCAGCTGACCCACTTCCCTATAGAAAACAAACATTACTCTCAGCTGCTTGCACTCCCCAACCGGCCCTCAGTAGTCTGCACTGAGGATTAGTTGATGTCATTCAGTTTTGTGTCCGAGGAAGGTGGAGTATCAAAGGCTAGGGAGGCGCGTTAAGGGTGCCGAGTAAAACTTAAAAGTGTGAGTTCCCCACCCCCCTCCCCCCAAAAAAAAATAATAATCCACAAATCAGAATACAAAAAAATCACAATAACGAAAAAAAAAAGTAAGAATTAAGGGTCTCTCTCTCTCTCTCTCTCTCTCTCTCCCTCTCTCTCTCTTAGAAAAATATTCCAGTTAAGACAAAAATTTTCGATATACCGTACTACTCGTATAAATAACCAGCTTAGATTCATTTAATTTTACTCAAAACATAAATCAATATAAATAAGAATACGAGTAACATAACAATGACTGTATAATAATAATAACAATAATAATAATAATAATAATAATAATAATAATAATAATAATAATAATAATAATAAAGATGTAGGTAAAAAAATATACTAACATGATTATTAAGTTCGTTGAGTCATTTTCCTTCTGCACACAAAATATTTAGAATAAAAAATTAACCAACAAAAACTGGGACGCACGCAGAAAACATTTACACAGATGTGCTCAGATGTACCTTAATGACACCAGTTTGTTTACACTTTTCATGCATGACTACCTCCTCCTCTTTTTCTTCCTTGGCCTGAACTGGCTAATTCTTCCCAAGAGGAGCAATGACGAGAGGTAGCACAATTTCTAGTGTCCTGACGTGTGTGTATGTGTGTATATATAATTGTATACACTTAGAGAGAGAGAGAGAGAGAGAGAGCTCAATCAGCATTTTACACGACTTAATCATAATTTCCAAAAGCTTTCCTCTCGGTCATTGTGTGTGATGCTTGGTCCCGCTCAGAAAGTACTTAGATACCAACATCAGAAAGATGGGAAGGAGATAAAAGTGGTGAAACCCAAATTCATAAAACTGGCAGGGCTGATAAACACAATTATAAGTGTGTAAGACACACTGACAACCTTTCCCACACTTCTTAGCCAGAGTGGAAGAATTTTGTCACTGTATTCCTTGAAACTTAACCAGGCGGAGCAATAGAACTACAAACTCCCTTTTCTTGATGTCTATTTCTGTGAAGAATCACAGCATGTCTTGTCTTTAGCTACCCCATACAAAAGGAGAATCTCAGCCTGATAGGAGACATTCTGTTCTCTTTGCAACCTCAGCCATGACTTTTCAAGGAGGCTGGTCAAGAACACAGGACATGAGAAAATAAAAAAAAGCTCATTAAATATGTTGCTCTTTAAAAGTCAACTGTAAATTGTACAATGAGTATCCAGAAAGTTGGCCAATTTAGTTCTAGAGATGTCTTGATACTCCTCTTTTCAAATTATTCAAGTCACAGGAAGGAGGAGAAACAAATGGGAACTGGAACACACACATCAACAGAATGCTGAGGACTTGAAATTTTTTGAGGGATACATGTAAAGAATACACAGGGCATGTATTAAACAATACCTATTATTTATATCCTGAAATACCTTTAATACATACACTTCTTAAATCACAGATATAAAAACCTTAACAAATTTCAAATAGATTTCAGTATGCAGTAAAAATGTTCACTTCCATAATCAACAGCAATGAGGTTACTGGCTGCACCACCTCAAGAGAAAAGTCATGAACTAAGTCTTGTGATACTCACAGAATTGACAGCCTAAGAAAATATAACTGATATCCCATAAATCCCATCATGCCTTCACCACATGTCAGTTACAGTATTCTAATGCTGACTCCTTCCTGTCCATTCATTCCTCTCCCCATGTTCACTCCTGAGGACAACAGAAGACAATTCACAAAGCCTATGAATCTTACACAAGACTCAGCTGATCATGATTCTCAAGTGATATATCTACCATTCAAAAAGATATAATATTCAACAACTCATATAAGGAATATATGAAAACAAATAAGCTACAACTATAAGACGCACATAATCATAGTGTTGTGGAATTCCTTTCAAAACCTGAAATTAACATGAATTGAGCAAAAGATTCTTCAACTGTGTGTGTAATATCTGTTGGAATCATGAAGGATGATATAAATGTTGATTTTCTACCAATGTGAATGGAGATGTCTTGTGAGGTGAGGGTTGACTAACACGCTGCAGTGGAGTAATACTGTGACTTAGGCATGTCTGATGGCTCCCCTCGGGTAACAGTGTGACTGGAGACATCTCATGATTCCTGCATTAGGTGACAAGCCTCCAATAAGGTAACACTATGAATTGAAATGTCTTAAAGAGTCCTGGGTAGACTGAAAACCTTCCCTTGGGTAATTAAGTGTCAGGATAGATGCATGATAAGGCATTCGTGCAAAAAAAAAAGCCCTACCAGATAGTTGTACAGCACATCCTATCTTCAAATAGTAGTGAGATATATATCTATATTTATATATTTATATATTTATATGGAATTATATACAAACCAGATGTACAATAACTCTGAGGAACACTGCGTAAGAAAATATGTGATGCTTTGGAATACTCAGGCCATTAATTTTCTAGAAAAAACACCTGATTAGTATTCTGTCTATCCAGTCCATTGTACCTCTCCTCTCAAAAAGCATTAAAAAAGAAAAAGGGCTCAAAGTCAGATCTCCAAATGCATACAATCTAGTACTTACAATACAAAATGACAAGCTATGCACCAGGAAATGATATTTTCAAGTGCCACTCAAGGGAAGTGGCTGTAACAGAAACATTGCAACATGTTACTTTCTCAAAATGCTGAGCTTTCTGTTACCCTTTACTCCAAGATTCTCTCAGCAACAGGCATTATTATATACTTTTTTTCCTTTTAGACCACACACACACACACACACACACACACACACACACACACACACACACACACACACACACACAAGCATCAGGATGAATTTCCTCTGAAATTCCACAAAACTTTATTCTTGACCATACAGTGCTTTACTGCTCAGTTAACATCCATGTTAACAGACAAGTACCTACATTCACACATGTGCCCTTGACACCACCTGTCATAAGAATTCACAACAATAATCAATGATAATCACAGTAAACCCTTTATAATAAGCATTCACAGATCAATGCAGTAACACCCCTGGTCAGTGCTTGCCTCCACTCACACACACTATGCAGACAAGAGACACTCACATTCACACCACACATCCATTCACTACTCTATTAGTGTTTGCATGTGATACTCATTGAACTCATACCAACAGTGCCATTTTGTAGCCCAGAAAAGTGAAACATGGTTAGCTTCTTCTCCACACATGACTCAGCCTCCTCTTCTTGCTCCCTTCCCTGGAGGTTGTGTCACTCTTCTGGCAGGCTTTGTAGGCAGCTCTTCAGCAGTTGAGCTTGTGCCTGAGTGAGAAAATGTTGCCAATACAGAATATCACAAAAATAAATAAATAAATAAATAAATAAATAAATAAAAATTATTCAAAAACATCATCAATGGTCTAGGATAAAGAAGCTTCCACATAAAGTTTTTACACCATCAACAATCATTTTCACTGTGAATAGCAAGCTTCCATCAAATACAATAGCTTCAGCATAAACAGAGATAAGATTTATAAAATATCACTTCCCTTAGACTTAATACTGAATCTTAGTCACTTTTATCAGATAACCTCACATTCGCTAAGGTCCATTTCAGCACTCAAGATCTCAACGTTGAGAAGCAGAATCAATGCAACCCAATCTTCTTGAAATCACAGCAGTCAACAAATCAAAGGTTCCATGAAGATAAAGAATCTATCATTCAATGCAAGAAATACTTAAGACTATGAACCTTCCAATAAAGGATAATAGCATTGAGTCATAAACATTCAGGAAGCACAGACTCACTAATCTGTTAATTTCCCACAAACATCCAGCCAATACTTCATCAAGACACACAAAGCAGGAATAAGTCTACTTGCTCCTCACCTTGGCATGCTTCAGCTCCAACTCTGCTAATTCAATAAGGTTCTTCTTAAATGCTGTTACACGGCGAGCCTTTAAGTCATTCAGTTCTGGAAATGCAATTGAAACAGAACATTAATGTCAGAAGATGTAATATCGTCATGTTCATATTTACCCTAAAATGAGTAACAGGAAACAATAAGCTACCACACTATGGTCTGACTATTTTATCCAGAGCGTTTAGGTGTTGTCCTTTCCAGGGATTTCCTGGCCTGTGGCACTGCCAAACCTTGTACTGGACAAATTATCAGATTAGAGCCTAAGTGTCTGTGATAACCTCACTCCCCACAAACACACCTCTCTTTCTCTGCATGAAGAATTTACATCTCATGTAAATTTATTTCTTTTAAAAGAGATTTATACTTGCTTATGAATTATTAGAATTAGAGAAAAAAATCTAATTGCTTCTCTCTCTCTCTCTCTCTCTCTCTCTCTCTCTCTCTCTCTCTCTCTCTCTCTCTCTCTCTCTCTCTCTTCTTCCTCGCACATGGCATGAGAGGAAGTAACTGATGGATTGACAGTCACTCTAACAGTGTGACCTGACTGAGTTGCTCAAAGAGAAGAGACAACGCCAGGAGGAAATGCTGCCAAATACTGTAGTTTGCAAAAAAAACAATGCAGTTATCACTGAAAAATAAACATATACTACATTAATTAGCTTTTTTGAGGAGTACAGTGTAATACTACAACTCCATTTAATTACAAAGTAGTAAGGACCTGACATGAGGTGTGTGTTGGTTAATGTTTGGCAGAGCTGCAGGCTGGGAAATTCCCAGAAAGGACAACACCCAAATGCTCAAGATAAAATGGTCAGACCATACACAGTTTGTTATCAATATTCACACCAAGAATGCTTTGCTACTGATCAATATATTCTATCAAGCATCACAGAATGTAGCAGATATTTCTGTACACTTTAATCATCATTTCATTTAACAGCTTTCATACATACGAGCTCAATGAATATAATTTATCTTACTCTAATAGTGAGCTCATCAACACACCACCACTTCCTCACTGAACACCTGATCTCCTTTCACCCACTATTTCAAACTCAAATATACCCTCCTTTTAATTATCACTTCACACAGAACTAACACATGCAAATTCATCTCACTACCATCTTCCTTTTATCCTCACTTGTACCACAGCCATGCATGTTCACTACATCTATCCTGCCTGAACCTTTCTTTTAGTTCCTCTCTTAATAGTTTGTTTCCTTCAACAAAACTCACCTTCCTTGGCTTTGTTTGAAATATGTTCAAACTTCTCACAGGCATTCTGTTGGGCAAGCTCAGCCTGAAAATTTTTGAGAAGTCATTAATGCATTCAACTATTTATATACATGTTCATTTACTATACAATTCTTTTGAATTAAAACCATTTAAATAATAATGTTGATTTTACAGGTACAATAACAATTTTTTTTGGTAACATACATGAACTACTTAATGCAAAAATTTATAATCAAAAGTGTGTGTGTGTGTGTGTGTGTGTGTGTGTGTGTGTGTGTGTGTGTGTGTGTGTGTGTGTGTGTGTGTGTGTGTGTGTGTGTGTGTGTGTGTGTAAGATCTGTGCAAGTTTCTCAAAATTTAAATTTTACCAAGGTAATAAAAAATTACAAAGGTAACCACATTAATAACCAAGGCAGGACACTCTTGACAAAATCACAGTTTGCCTGAGTTTTTAAAAGCTCAACAAGATTAGCACAAAAGCAATGTTTAACACTTAAATTATAGTTATCTTGTGAGGATAAGGCCAGAAGATAGAAAGGTAAAGCTGCTCTGTAAAACTCCTGCCACACCCAAGGCGCCACCACCACCTGCCCTCACGCTGCACCACCACGGCATCCCCTGCTGTCTTGACACCAATGATTCGTGTATGAAAGGTGCTTGTGGAAAAGATCACCAATTTCTTGCTAACTAATTTACACAGTTCTGAGGATATACATACTTGTGCAGTGACTCGATAACATGTGAAAAATTTATTCAATACCAGGCTGGTATGCTCCTTAGAGGTGATAGCTGAAAGAAGGCATCTACATATATATTTCCAAACATCCCCTTGCATCTCAGCCCCTACACTTCAAAGGGAGAGAGAGCACTGATCCTCAAAACACCACATCCCAAGGGTCAGCTGCACAGGAACATTTTATTCATAAACTATGTAAATGAGTGAAAGAGCAATCTTCAGCAAAAATTTGCTGAATTTGCAAAGAAGACAAAATTCATCAGAGAAATATTGTGTCCTGAATAAAGTGACAAAATTGAGATAGACATAAACAAACTAATACATAGGAATGACAAATTGCAGATAACTTTAGATGTATTTTGATGTACAAAAATGTTATGTTCAAAAAATAATTTCCTGCTTATTTCTTTTCATATTTACATAATTATCTTACATTGCAAGACAGACTTATGGATTCTTACTGATAGATAGACACAGATAGACAGATAGATGGATACAGATAAAATGAGTAGTTAGTTCATCAAATTTCTCTATGTATTCAAATGTATTTCTGAATCTTTTGACAAAAACCCCTCATTTTTTCAATGAAGCAAAATAGCTCCTCTACCACCAGTCAGTTTTTCTCGCCATAAAGAGGTATGACAGTCGGCCAAAGAAAGCCTAAGACTTGTGATCCCCTGGACCTAACAGCAGCATCAGAGTGGGGTGCCTCGGGTGTACAGGAGTTGCCCATACCAAGCATTATACTTACGTCAGCAACGTCCACCGGCTTGTAGGTTTGGCAGGGGGGAGACAAGAGGATGTTAGTAACACAGTGAATACAAAGGTCAACAAATAAATAACCTCCACCATGACAAAGGGAGAAACATTGCCACAAGGAAGACTGAGGAAGGAAGCAACCAACATGTGAAAGCCACAGAATAATAAATAAAAGCTATATGGAAAACACAAACTATTACAGTTAGGACCTCATGAATACCTGTACATATATCCATAAAATGCATCAAGGTTCTGCTCTATTCAAATCAGTCAATAATTTACAATTACAAATACTTCCCCAAAAATCAAACAATAACTGTGAAGAAATGATCCTGAATGTAATGGGCAAGAGGAATGCAATATCAAGTTCTAATCGCCAAACAGTCATTTGACTGATGGAATGCATGTGAATGATCGTGACATGTTAGGAGAGAGTGACCAGACTGCAAGATGCCATCATTCATACAATGCTGGTAAAATTCTTGAAGTCCATGCAACAAACAAGCTAACTAGCTAACTAAAAAAGGCTCAAGTGATATGATAATGTATTTAACAGCAGATGAGCCAAAGATTTTTCTAGGACTAATCTGGAGATATTAGTCTTATTCTGGGGGGAAATGATAGTACCATTCAGAAGACCTACAGTGAATCATGACTTGGCTAAGTACCTGAAGATCACCCACATCACCA
>NC_087154.1:4230000-4267500 GCF_035594125.1 Scylla paramamosain
TCTTAGCCCCCTTGAACCACAGTGGAAATAGTCTTGTGGTCCAGTGTATTACACTCCAGGAGCTTAGGCATACCACTGCTGGCCATGTGCACCCACAGCAAGACCCAACAACATACACTGATTTTTATTTACTCCTGCCCCTCCTTTTCAGAAAGATAATTCTACTAATCATTGCATACTGTCATAAATAGCCTGAAACTTCTCATCTTCCTACAACTTTGCCTCCTTTGCATATTTGGAACTTCAAAAAAATAATCATCACTGGTAATTTACATTTCTATAGTAAAATGGTGGAAGACACAGTAAAATACTCGATAATTCAAAATAATTTCAAATAATCTTATAAACCCCTAAAGGATGGGGACATTCCTCCTGAAAATACCTCTCAGCTGGGCTAAATTTGATAATTCAGCAAAAATAAATCATATTCCATCAACAATTCCTCAACTCTGCTTTGATCAACTGCTTAAAACATAATAGCATCGCACTTATCAATTCCCCCTCTTCAATCTCCCGCAAACCTGAACTCTCTAGGTGATGTGGTGTCTCTGTGGTGAAGTGGTGAAGTGAAGTAACTTTCAGTGCTTTCTCAGCCCATGTTCAGATGGCTGAGTGCCATGAGGCAGCCTGGCTGGGGCCCAGCGGGGTGCCCTAAAGCCTTCTTTATCTGCTTCCTTCAACAGTATCTCTAAGTCACTCACACACAAGAATGCCTACATCTATAATTTTGTAGACACACTAATTGAAATAGTATTGTTGTGTCACTTGTAACACGCAAGAAAAAAAATGTAATTGTCACAGTTGGAAAGATGTATATAAGTGAAACACAGTCTACTAGTGCTTTATTTATTTTTTTTTTTTCCAGTAAAACCTTTATTGAAACTTGAGATAATAATTTCTAACTCCCTCCAAAAAGCATTTTCACTAAGAGGTTGTTTTGGAGCAAATTTGCCTTTATGTGGAGTGGAAGCTACTGGCCACTTAACCTCATCCAAAGAATCAGAGGAAGAGGAATGATTATTTTCCTCTGTAGCCATCACTATGGTTCACAGGACACTGAGGCTTAGAGGGAGACACCGTTGAGAGGGAAGGATGTTTGCAGGCTCAAAAATTCACATGTAAATTTGAAATTAAGCCTGTAAAATGCAAGTCAACTATAGACACCACCCGCCTTCTATGCTGCATCAACTTATAGATGCCACCTGCCCTTTAGGGGTTAATCAAGGCAATTGTAACTTAATCTCTGCTGAAGCAAGTTTCCACTGATGTGCACAAACAATACAGTTACCAAAGAATAAACACAGGGTACTGTCATATATAAAGGTATGAGAGGAAAACTGAACAATAAGTTAAGTTATTCTTTCATATATATATATATATATATATATATATATATATATATATATATATATATATATATATACTAACCAATGATTAAATATATATACATATATATACTAACCAATGATTAAATATATATACATATATATATATATATATATATATATATATATATATATATATATATATATATATATATATATATATATATATATATATATATATATATATATATATATATATATATATATATATATATATACTAACCAATGATTAATTTCAAACATCTGAGATAACATTCAAGATAAAGCAGTGCAGAAATTAATTTAAGCACTATACAGTTGCATAATTTCTTTATTTGAAACAGAATTTTAAATATTTCAAGAAATCCAGCATGGAACTCAAGAGCAAAAGACCAACTCGGTTAACGTACTGATAAAATTAATTTATTATCAAAAGAGCAAACAAAATTAGTGGTGAGGCTAATTCAACTGAAAGAATCAATGAAGTGGACAGCACTAGGTGGAAAAAAAGATAAACACTAAAGTAGGTCCCTGAGAATGAAAGGAGAATGTGCTGGGAATGAACACCTCAGCCTGTCTGCAGTAGCTACAGCCATAGGGAGGAGGTTCCCAACAGCAAAAGGAGACAACTTACACATTCTGCTGCCACAAATTGAAAGCAAGGAAGAACTGGGCTTACTTTTGTGTGCCTGGGTCATCTTATCCGCCTTAGTTGTGGCATCCTTGATTGCCATGTGGTACTCAAGGAGAAAGGTTTTCTCACGTTCAAAGTAATCATCAACATCTTTCTGTGTTGCTGCCAAAAGAATCTCATCTGTTGACTTGTTGAAGCTCTTGAAGAGTCCCTCAACCTTTTCCTTCTTGTTTTTTGTTCTGACCGATAACTGTTGAGAAATTAATCAATACAGGCACAGGGCATGAATCACATCGTAAATTAACTAATAAATCAATGATGATCCACTCCAATTTAACAATGAATAATTATGTGACAGAACATCAAATGCCTATAACCAACAACCATACAGGATTTATTTATA
The DNA here is from genome assembly GCF_035594125.1 of Scylla paramamosain. Lineage (NCBI taxonomy): Eukaryota > Metazoa > Arthropoda > Malacostraca > Decapoda > Portunidae > Scylla > Scylla paramamosain. The sequence goes on from NC_087154.1 coordinate 4,232,402, forward strand.
TTGGACATTTTGACAAAGAACAAGATATTGATAGTATGAAGCAGCAAATGTTCAGAGATGTAATACTCACATCTTGTTCATACTCTAGGAAAACTTTAAAATTGTGGTCATTTCTGAACACTGTGTGCTGAGCTAATCTGGTGAGGAACACTTCATGCATTGCTACTGTCTTCTTGAAGGTGGCCAAGTACTCCCTGGAAATAGGACACCCAAATAATTACTGGTCTTGACAACCTCTATCTTGCAGACCACAATGATGTAATGTCTCACACTAGTTTCCCCTTCACAAACATTTGGTAGAATTAGCTATTACCTAAATTTACTTTCAATAACTTCTTGGCATTCAATGAAAAACATTTGCAGTCTCAAATCAGTTGTTAGATGAGCTGAAATTAATATACATTCCAATAAATGATGATAAAATGATGATGGGTGTTTGCTATCAATTTAAATCTAAGAACCCACTTCAAAGTGAGTTAATTTAGCAGGGACTTAAGTAGGATCCAAACCTTAGCCCCGACTGTTAATAGGCACACACCAATCACGGCCAAGTCAGATGTCAGTTACACTCAAGATCTTCAGCACAGCAACCAACCAATCCACCTCAGCCAACTCTATACCAGTAAGAACAACTCAGCAAAGTATCCTAATTAGTCTCAGGCCTGTGTACTTTATAGGTCTGCACGTCCTATGGTAAATGCCACACACATAACCAGGGCTTGGTACCACATATGCTGATACCAAGTTTCTAAAAGGTATGATTTTAACATTAATGCAAGCACCATAATTAGTGAAATAGATAATTATATTACACATACAAAACACACTTCACAACCATAAACCATCTTTTCATTAGGCCACAAATGTCAATTCTACGATACTAAAGACTGATTTTTTTTTTAAGACCAAATTAAAACATTTCATGTATACTAAAATCATTATATGTCCTATTAGATGAGTAATCCTTTGTGCTTACACACTTACAAGTGCAAGCAACTGAGTGTTTCATCATATTTTAAACCAATCTGATACAGTATTATTATAACACATGGATGTAAGAATTTTAACAATTTTACCCTGTGAAATTCAATTCATTAATCACCCAAATACCAAATAATAAGCTGAAATCAAAGGAACAATTAGTAACTGTCAACACACACACAGGAAAAGATTATGAATTTCCCAAGAGAAGAAGAGAGAAATGCAACAAAAATCAGCAAAACTACACACGCTTCCAGCTCCTGCTTCATCTTGCTGAACTCTTCTTTGGTCATGCTGCCCTCACCCTCTCCCAGCTTCTGAAGTTTCTCCCGGGAGGCATCAAAGTCAGGTCGGGGAGGAGGAGGAGGGATCTGCAGAAAATAAACAGGAGTAGGTTTGTCATCCACAACAATGTTCTTCATGGAATATAAAGGGCATGACAATAGGAGTAGGTTTGTTATTTATAATACTTTTCTTCATGGGAAATAAAGATAATACAGACAAATATTTCATCACTCACTTACTGAATGTTAAACTGTATCCAAGAAGACAATCATAATAGCAGATTTTTTTCTTTAATCCTTTCACTGCTATGGTATTCCTTTGTTAACAATGCAACCACTGAAGTAAAATGTTTGCAAGGACACAAAAAAAGAACATAAGGGACTGATTTTGTCTTTTCTAGCCTACATGATAATTTAAGACATTGTAGTACATATGTAAGTGTCTAAAATGTTGAAGATGGATGTAGGAAAATATTAAGTCTAGTAGTGAAAGGATTCAAAATTCACATGTGCTTCTCTACACTAATATTCCTGCCCTTTTATTAATTTTATCTTGAATAGCAGTTCATAGTTTTTACCATAATTCACAACTTATGCAGAAAACACTCCAAAACAAATTCAGCTTATAATTCTACTGTATTCATTATAGGATGAAAATTACTTATTGGGAATATACAGGACCTAAAATACAATGTTTTGGATTTTAGACTTCTCAAGATTTTGGAATGCATTGGTACTCTGATTCAGAGACACTGAAAACCACACTCCACTGTATTTATAAAAAGTATGCTCAGTGTGAATGTTTGTCAAGAGGAAGTAAGTCATGGGGATAACTGGCATCCCTAGGAAGAGGGAGATAAGGTGTCCACAGAGGGAGATAAGATGCACTCTCTCAACCTACTCTGACTTTACACTTCACCATTATGTAGTGATTTAGCTGAACATAAACTATATACACATAATGTTCATTGCTATTCATCTGATAACACTGAGCAGTAATATCATTCATATAATTGCCATACATGTCTTGCATTATTATGAAAACGTGAATATATGATAGTTAATATTTGAGTTTTGTATTTTGGAGGTTTCAGGACAATACGATGCTACAAAAAATATTTTCAGTCCATATGAAGAGCACATTTGCATAATACAATCACAACATGCATTTATACTATATTCATCATCTAGTGTCAATTTATTACCTTAGAAAGATTATTTCCAACATCTAGAATTTTCTCAACACATCACAACAGAACATATATAACTACGCCACTGAAATACAACTCACAATGTAGCCAGCATAGTCTTCATTTTCGTCAAACCGGTCATGGAGCCAAATAAACTCCTCATGTTGCCTCACCACTGAGAACTCTGGTTTGGCATAATCTGGCAGGGTCGTCTGCAACAAACACATCACTTTAAAAACATCACCTTCTTGGCAACTACCTTTATAGTATCAATGAAATAGAAAATGCAAGATACTAATCACAATCTGCAAAGCTGCACTAACATGCACAACTTACTTTAGTATGGACGGTAAACTTGACTTTCTCCCTCTCACTCAAGGCATCAGAAATATCAACTTGCAGAGTGCTGTCATTCAGGTCCACAGTGTCTGATCTCCCACTCTGTAACAACACAATGAATTGATTATTTTACAAGGAAATAGAAGTGGGCTCTAAAGTAAATCAAAATATGAGTCATGCGTTTAGATTACTTATAAGTGTAGTTATCTATGTCACAAGTGTGCAGTGTGTAAGCAATAATTCTTAATTTTGTGCACTCTAGATATCTACACTGCAATGGGATATGATTCAAGCAGGCAACTATTCCTAAGAGACCTCAATTGTACAAAAATGTTATGTAAATTTGTCAATCACACTAAACTCAAACCTCCATCTTGAAAGACAATTAAGTTTTCACAAAAGTACATTTTTGGGTCCAGCAAAACCAGTTCAGTTTATGCTCAGATTAAGAACTTACTACACATGAGGTGTGCAGCATATGTATGAAGTCATACACTGAGCTTTTCACACAATTAAATCATTATAACATTGTAATTCACATAGCACATTTTACATGACAAAACAAGAAAAATGACAACCCTGTCTCTGGCCTTTGTTTCCCAGCCACTTAAGTCACTCAGCCACACTCACTTCAGCCTAGAGGCAACATGCATGCATCACTGCCCACACTGTGGACTCTCCTCACATCCCTCCCAGGCTGCACTGAGAGAGCACCAGCAAAATTAGGGCTAAAAAGGGCCAGGAGATATTCAATACACTCAAGAGATTGATGAATTATACCATCAAAAATACTACTCAGATACATTACACTGACATTCTGCTGTTTGTATGAATTTATCAATTATCTTTATTAATAGTTCTTCTCCTGAATTATCCCTCTTTACATGTATGCATTCTCAAAATATACATGGTTTTAGCACAAATATGGTTTAGAACTAATCATATTTCGTCATTTGAAAATTCATGAACTAAAAACTGGTTTTGAATATTCTAAGACATACAAATATAAGATAGTTTATGTCAATTCAAGAATATGGCATGCTGCATAATTTTCTTCAGCATAGGCACTTTTATGAAACAGCAATTATAATGGACTGAAATCAATGCCTTCCTACCAAATATCACTGTCGCCTCAATTCTGAGGAGTGTTTTGATAAGATAAACTGCTTTGTGTGCATCCACTGAAAAAACACACATCCCATTCACACTCATTTACACAGCTTAAAATCAAGCCAAACCAAATCAAGCAAAAGCAAATTATATGGTCTGCTGGACCAAGTAATAGTGTGCCTGTTATTCTTAGTAGTTACTTCAAAGGCATCTCTTGTTATCATTTCCTGTTCAACATGAATGTTTTATAATAGTGGTGATAAAGCAAGAGACTGATAACCTTAACACCAAACAAACAGTTACTCATCCTCACAAAAACATCACTGCAAGGGAGAGTCAATCAATACATTCTTGCAAACAACTCGCACATACCAGTGCAATTCGTGCAAACACTGGCACCACTATTTTTTGTGAAGCAAGTATATCACTATCAGTGTTAAAACACACAAAAAAGAAAACAGACCTAGAATTTTCACATGTATGAATAATGTTTAACAGATATACTACAAGATACACATTTTTTAATATACTATCATAATCAGTAATAAATAATCTTTTTTACTGATATTACTGATACTTAAAAGGATTTCAATGTATAGCAAATCCTTCCATTAGGATTATCACTTGATGCAAGCAAAACTAAGATATAAGGATTTCAGTTATGAAACTAAAGCAACAGAAAACAATTAATAATTTCCACAGATGTTTATTTGAGCATTTACAATAAATGCTTCCTTTTCTCATCAAGACTATTTTCAAACACCATGGAGATGATTAATCAGGTTCTCAGACATTTTCCCCACTGGTTATAATACAATCCTTGTTAAAGCATCTCTAGAATCATAAAACTAGCCTTGAAAACTAATTACAGTAGAGGCTCTGCATACAAAAGCCTAAACACAAGTTTTCAGAATACAAATGGTATGGACATTTTTTAATCCAGAAAACAAATTTTCTCCATACACAAGTGTAGCACTTTGGTCTGTTTTTATGACATGTACAAAAAATATATGGAATGGAAATTTGGAAGATTCATTCTCTAAATACTATTTAGAGATTTTGAGAATAGACTGTCTGACAACACTGCTTGCCAGCAGTCCACCTGCCTCACTCATGGCTGCCATTTGAGCTGTGTCTCCCATGACGATACTATTCATGTGTTCTTACACTGCTTTTCCTGTGCCTGCTACGATTCTGGAAAAAAGCTGACAAGCAAGAGGACGAAAGACTCCATCACCATTGTAGTGAAGACAACTGAAAATCATGAGGGTAGCATATGGATGATAGACTTTGTGAGGATATCTGGCCAGTTATCCATCCTTTATTCTTAACTGTTTTCATTATTTATGATCATAAAACTTTTCTCTCATATAATGCTTTTAGCACAGTTAATTACTTGGGGTAACTCATCTTTTAGGCTGAAAATGACTGTGGTTGTAAGTGTTGTGCACATTATAGATGTGGTTGAAACAAATTATTTAGTTTTTCCTTATTCTTAATGAAAAAAATATTCTGAATACAAATTTTCAGGATATGAGTTGCTTGTTTGAATTAATTAAATCTGTGTTCAGAGGTTGTACTATACTTCCATCACAGCATGCTAAAAGCATTGAAGGCAAGATGCTACAACATAAAAAAAAAGTATGGTCCTTTAACAGAAGCAGTAATCACTGAAAAAATTAAAAAGGCTAAGCACACACATTGCCTCTGTTTGCCACTATGCACTAACACTGTCAACTGAACTCGCTCCACTGCATTAAACCAAAACCACAAAGCAAGGGGCCACACAACTACAGACAAAAGCCATCATATAAGACTGCCAGGCTTGTTTTCATCCTCCTAATCAGCTAATAACCCAACAAATTATTCACTATTCTGTGGGAGCACTAGCCAATGCCTGGAACATGCCAACCACACTTAAGACAAAAGCATTTCTTTCTCTAGCAATTGTTTCCCACATATACATGAAATCAATGCTTTTGACACCCCTCCTCTACCAGGTCCAGTCATACACAAGTCATCCAACACAAGTTTTTCTCCAGTCCTCCTACGTGCAGTTTATCCTTCCTCATCATGTGTCCTACATCTTCACATGACAACCATTGCAGTCTTCTTCACAACAGGACTTGGCATGACACTCCTAACATGAGTAATACTACATGGTTTTCTTATTCTGCCCACCCACCCTTCAATTTTGACAGGAAATCCAAGGAATGTATGTCCATGTGGGGTTTAACGCACGAATCCCTAATAATACCTTTAGAGAAAAGATTAATACACAGTTAAGAGAATGCACAGTGCTACAACCTGCCTCCACCTCTACTTGTTCATGACAGTCATGCAATTTCTTCCATGTGTTGACTCAGACAACAGTCACAACAAGATCCAGTCATTCACCACCCTGTGTATGTGTTTCCTTCGTGTGTTCTGTTCAATACTTCACGTCGTCAGCATTGCAGTTACCCATGTGGCAGGATTATCAAACCCATACTGCACAAGTGTCTGACTGGAGCAGTAATGAAAGAAAGCCAGAGAGAGGAAAGGGAAGGGATGGAAATGAAGGAAAGGCAGGAATCTCCCATCTAATCCCACAACTGTCTAGCTAGCGTGATGGAAAAGGAAAGGAAAAGGTGGAAAAGTAAGGAAAGGAAGGGAGAGGAAAGAAATGGTATGGGATGAGAATGAAGGAATGGACGGGAAAGACAGGAATTCCTCGCATCTCATTCCAAAAGCGTTTGACTGGTGTGATGGAAAAGAGAAGGAAAGGAAGGGAAGGGAAGGGAAGGGAAGGGGAGTAAGGGGCGGGACAGCGGGAGGGAGGTGGTGGTGGTCACAAGACTCAGGCGGTTCATTAACACCAATTAACCAGAGCTTTCCTACCTTAGTTCCGTTCGTCTCGCTGGGCAGCACGTCTTCCATTCCGTCCTGAAACAATACAGGTGCCATTAGCCCAATGAGTTGGTAAAAAAGTGGGTTAGTAAGTCAGAAATGTGAGTGAATACAAGAGCCGCGCGCTGAGCTCCGCCTACCATCATGGCTGCACAATAAATGGTTAAAAGGAGGCAGGCAAGTGTCAGCCAGCACGGAGACAGCTGACACTCGGCACCACATCCACCACGGCCTCCGCACCTTCACTACACAGGATTGGATCTCATGTGGTGGGCGTCAGTCTGGCCCCAGCATGAGATCAACGGGATAAACAAACTGTGATCTATTATTTTCCTCTCAAATGATGATATTCAACAAGTATTTTCATAGTGTACTTGTACTTACTTTCTGTTCTCTCTTAGTAGTCGACATAGTGTGATTATGTTAGATGTGCTGGGTGTCACTGATTAACCTGGTCAATGAGCAGAACTAATTTTCTTATCTAAGACATTCAACAAATATTTCCTTGTGTCCTCTCTGTTATTTTATTTCCTTACAATAAGTGAAAGTAACGAAGACCACCAAATGCCACAAAAGAAAATTTCACGTGTTCTACTAAATCTTGAAATCTTACAACTTCGTCCTCTGGCCACTCGCCCTCTTTCCATTAACAATTTCCTGCTCCTCCTAGTTTGACCTGTCCAGTCTGTGACACTGTATTTATCCTCTTCTTACTGTCCCATCTTTTCGTTGTTCTCCTCCATTTCTTTCTTCTACTTTTTTTGTGGATTTCTTACAATTACGCTTTATAATATTTGGTTCTTGTTCGTTCTTCCTCCTCGACCCTTCTCTTTTTCTCTTTTTTTTCTGTCCTTTACTTTTTTTTTTTTTTTTTTTACTTTTTTTTGTTGTTGTTCTTTCTACTCAAGCATTTACCCGCTACGGAAGTTAGATTCTGGTTATGATACGCAAGCAGCAAGTTTTAAAATGCGTGTATCCAAGATCAAAATAATATCGTTGTTACATATTTCTGTCTTGTGTTTATCATTAATTATCTGTTATAAGCGTTAGTAGAGGTGGTGTTCTAGCCTATATACGCCTATATTCAGTGGTATGGATGGCGTCAGGAGTGTCATGTGTCCTGGATGAAAACAATACTCTCATCTGGTGGACTTCTTGTGATGTACGCAGTCATTCGCATAGCTTAATGCAGCGTATTTTTTATTATAATCTTTATAAGCACTTACACGAAAGAGAAATGGAATCAGAGTATATTTTGAGGTGGCTGCGTATAACGAGGATAAATATCTCAGTGACATGATCAAGGCATGATGCGTCAAATAACAGTTATAGCGAGCGAACATTTCATAAACAGTATAATAGCCTTGAAAAGGATTAATTGACTACAGGTGCGGTGCATGATTGGCACGAGTTCGCCTCAGCTGTGGTGATAAGCTCAGCTGTGGCGACAGGGGAGCACTTAGAACTGTCTGTGCCCTCATAATGTTCCTATGTACATGATAGAGATAAGTAGGAGGAGGCAGTAGACACCTGCCGAAACGATAATTACTCCCAGTGAGGTCTAAAGCACTGTTCAGGGGGTGCTGTGAACTTATCATTAAACCCAGCTGTGACCTCACTGAACGTTTCCCTTTGTGTCTCACAACACAAGGGGGCAGTCACAGCCTGCCCTCTAAAGACAACTCTCTTCTTCCACACAAAACTACAAGCACCTAATAACACACACACCCTTCACTCAAAAAATTTTAAAATCATGGCGACTCCTACACCAGCCTCGGAGTCCCCATCTGGGGAGGGGACCATAAATGTCCCCAGGTCGGACTGCCTTTCCGTCGACGACCCTAAGTGTCTTGACACCCCCCTCAACTTTTTCTTCATTAACTTCTGCAACATTCGCGGTCTAAGATCTAATTTTCAATCTGTAGAACACCACCTCTCCTCTTCTAAACCTCATCTTCTTTTCCTCACTGAAACTCAGGTGTCTGAGGCAACTGACAGTAGCCCCTTTTCTGTTCCCTCCTACTTTCTCTATCCTCATTTTCGATCCAAAGCTGGATGCTGCGTTTATGTGCGCAATGACTTAACCTGCTCTCGTGCCCACGCTCTTGAATCTTCCGAGTTTTCCACCATCTGGCTACGACTACAGAGTCATTCTCATACTAAATTTATCTGTGCTGTATACCTCTCTCCTAACTCCTCTGACTATAAGAAATTCTTTGACTACTTAACTTCCAAAGTGGAGCACATTCTGACCCTCTTCCCTTTTGCAGAGATCTCCATTCTTGGAGACTTCAATGTTCACCACCAGCTTTGGCTTTCCTCTCCCTTCACTGACCATCCTGGTGAACTAGCCTACAACTTTGCTATCCTCCATGACCTAGAGCAATTGGTGCAACACCCTACTCGTATTCCTGACCGTCTTGGAGATACGCCCAACATCCTTGACCTTTTCCTGACCTCTAATCCTTCTGCTTATGCTGTCACCCTTTCTTCTCCGTTGGGCTCCTCCGATCACAATCTCATATCTTTATCTTGTCCTATCACTCCAATCCCTCCTCAGGATCCCCCTAAGCGAAGGTGCCTCTGGCGTTTTGCCTCTGCTAGTTGGGGGGACCTGAGGCGGTATTTTGCTGATTTTCCTTGGAATGACTACTGCTTCCGTGTCAGAGACCCGTCTTTGTGTGCTGAGCGCATAACAGAGGTGATAGTGTCTGGCATGGAGGCGTACATTCCTCACTCTTTTTCTCGTCCTAAACCTTCTAAACCTTGGTTTAACACAGCTTGTTCTCGTGCTATACATGATAGAGAGGTGGCCCACAAAAGGTACTTAAGCCTTCCTTCACCAGAATCTCATGCACTTTATATTTCTGCCCGGAACCATGCCAAGTCTGTTCTCCAACTAGCCAAAAACTCCTTCATTAACAGAAAATGTCAAAAACTTTCAAGATCTAACTCCCCTCGTGATTTCTGGCATCTAGCCAAAAATATCTCCAATAACTTTGCTTCTTCTTCTTTCCCTCCTCTACTTCAACCAGATGGCACCACTGCTATCACATCTATTTCTAAAGCTGAACTCTTTGCTCAAACCTTTGCTAAAAACTCTACCTTGGACGATTCTGGGCTTGTTCCTCCCTCTCCTCCACCCTCTGACTACTTCATGCCTCGTATTAAAATTCTTCGTAATGTTGTTTTCCATGCCCTCGCTGGCCTAAACCCTCAGAAGGCTTATGGACCTGATGGGGTCCCTCCTATTGTTCTCCGAAACTGTGCCTCCGTGCTTGCACCTTGCCTAGTCAAACTCTTTCAGCTCTGTCTGTCAACATCTACCTTTCCTTCTTGCTGGAAGTTTGCCTACATTCAACCTGTTCCTAAAAAGGGTGACCGCTCTAATCCCTCAAACTACCGTCCTATTGCTTTAATTTCCTGCTTATCTAAAGTTTTTGAATCTATCCTCAACAGGAAGATTCTTAAACATCTATCACTTCACAACCTTCTATCTGATCGCCAATATGGGTTCCGTCAAGGCCGCTCTACTGGTGATCTTCTCGCTTTCCTTACTGAGTCTTGGTCATCCTCTTTTAGAGACTTTGGTGAAACTTTTGCTGTTGCCTTGGACATATCAAAAGCCTTTGATAGAGTCTGGCACAAAGCTTTGATTTCCAAACTACCCTCCTACGGTTTCTATCCTTCTCTCTGTAACTTCATCTCAAGTTTCCTTTCTGACCGTTCTATTGCTGCTGTGGTAGACGGTCACTGTTCTTCTCCTAAATCTATTAACAGTGGTGTTCCTCAGGGTTCTGTCCTGTCACCCACTCTCTTCTTATTATTCATTAATGATCTTCTAAACCAAACTTCTTGTCCTATCCACTCCTATGCTGATGATACCACCCTGCACTTTTCCACGTCTTTTCATAGACGTCCAACCCTTCAGGAGGTAAACATATCACGCAGGGAAGCCACAGAACGCCTGACTTCTGATCTTTCTAAAATTTCTGATTGGGGCAGAGCAAACTTGGTATTGTTCAATGCCTCAAAAACTCAATTCCTCCATCTATCAACTCGACACAATCTTCCAGACAACTATCCCCTCTTCTTCAATGACACTCAACTGTCCCCCTCTTCTACACTGAACATCCTCGGTCTGTCCTTTACCTATAATCTGAACTGGAAACTTCACATCTCATCTCTAGCTAAAACAGCTTCTATGAAGTTAGGTGTTCTGAGACGTCTCCGCCAGTTTTTCTCACCCCCCCAGCTGCTAACTCTGTACAAGGGCCTTATCCGTCCATGTATGGAGTATGCTTCACATGTCTGGGGGGGTTCCACTCATACTGCTGTTCTAGACAGGGTGGAATCAAAAGCTTTTCGTCTCATCAACTCCTCTCCTCTAACTGACTGTCTTCAGCCTCTCTCTCACCGCCGCAATGTTGCATCTCTAGCTGTCTTCTACCGCTATTTTCATGCTAACTGCTCTTCTGATCTTGCTAACTGCATGCCTCCCCTCCTTCCGCGGCCTCGCTGCACAAGACTTTCTTCTTTCTCTCACTCCTATTCTGTCCACCTCTCTAACGCAAGAGTTAACCAGTATTCTCAATCATTCATCCCTTTCTCTGGTAAACTCTGGAACTTCTTGCCTGCTTCTGTATTTCCACCTTCCTATGACTTGAATTCCTTCAAGAGGGAGGTTTCAAGACACTTATCCACCAATTTTTGACCACTGCTTTGACCCTTTTAGGGACTGGCATTTCAGTGGGCATTTTTTTTATTAGATTTTTGTTGCCCTTGGCCAGTATCCTTCCTACATAAAAAAAAAAAAAAAAACATTACATAAATCCTTAGTTTGTTACAGCATCTCTAAGACTTGAGGCCTGGCACTCTAATTAATGGCGGGTTTGGGAGTATGTGGCTGTCAAGGAGCATAATGTAGAGAGCTCTATATTAGAGATATATTGGATGTCCGCATCCGCATCAACATCCGCATCACACAAAGAAGATGTGGCGGATATATTTTATGCATTACAGGCTACAGAGCTTGGAAAGTTGAAAAAAAAAAAATAATAGTAGAAATTCATGCCTGTTTACTTAATTGCCACTTTTTATTATTTCCTCTCAGATTTACAACCTTATGTCCAGAGTTTAGCGGAGGGGCAGAAGGAGGCACAGAACTTTACATAGTGACTGTATGTATCATGCTAATATGTAAATATATGTCCCAGTCCCGCATCCAGATAACATACGTGTTGGTGAAACTCATCACAAAACTTAAAAAAAAAAAAAAAATGCAGTATTACGCAGCAAAAACATCTGCCATCCATCAATAATTTGGGCTATATAGTGAATTTATAACGAAATCCTGAACATATCCGCATCTGCATCCGCATCCGTGAGTATGTCATAATTTGATATCCGCATCTACATTCCCATCCGCTATTTGGTAGAAAACGATACCCGCACCCGCAAAATATGAACATATGACATCTGCATTCACAGCTGTACCAGCGGATCTCTGAATTCTGACATCCAATAGAATTTTACTCTATATTCCTTGGTAGCTGTGCAGTGAGATGGCAGTTGCTGTAAACACCGCTCTCTTTGGTTCTGCAGACGTGTGTCGGTCCAACTAACCATTGAGCACTATTCAATTGCTTACATAACCGCAACATAAATCCCTGCTTTGTTGTGGTCGCTGAGTTACTCCAATAAGGCGGTTGGGTCGGCTGCTGCCCTGTGAAACATCGTCACGGTCATCTCTTGAAAGAAGCTTTTAGGAACAAGCATCAGATAATATGATGTATGTATATATGTAATGATAACATAATGCAATTATCTATATAAAGAATAATGTCGTCTGGTCGTTACAAGTTATTTATTTAAACCGCAAGATAATGAAGAAATCATGAAGAGAAAAATTCGAAAAGAGAATCAGCATGAAAGATTGCTCCACACGAAACACACACACATACACACACACACATCAAAGGCAAAGTTCCCACCTGCTAAGTGAGGAGAAGAAAGAAGAGTCAACCACACGAAAGAGAAAAGAAAGAAAAATGAATACATGATGTTACAAGGACAAGGTTCCCGCCAGGCAAGTATGGATATGCGTTTCGGAGAGTAAGGGACGTCAACATACACCACTGTCATGGCGTCCACTCTGGAGAGCAAAGTAGAGGAGCGCAAGGACAACAATGAGAAAACCGTGGACAGAGAGAAAGTAAGTGTGACGAAGAGTATTGTTCAAGTAATCGCAATTATGCATTTGATATTTTACCAATAGCATCGGTACCCGAGTGTCGTGGAGTCGGGGGCGGAATAGGTAGCGTGTTGGTTGTAACTTGCTCGCTCACTGAGAAATTAATGCCTTAAGGTACTATAGAACAGGGTAGCTTGGGCAGGCATGTGAGAAGTGTTTGCCAGTAGGGAGGTGTAGGTTCCCATGCTCTGGCCGCCCCTTTGCGAAAGGCTGATGGAGGGAACAAGACGTCAGATAGATGGGTATGATTCATTATTGCCAACAGACCGGCCGGGTAAGATTCACAGGTGTGGCTCTAGATTACCACACTTGTCACAATTACCCGGAGAAAAATGTTTGCCTTCTGATGACCATGTTGTGCTAAGGTATCCAACATGGACAGATACGGGGCACACACGCAGACACACACACTTCTGATTCACCCTATCTCACACAATGTTATGTTTTCCCCGGTAGAATAATAGCAGAGAAAAAAAAAAGTGAAATATCGGCACTAGTGGATACGTGGGGTCCCCGGCTGGCTGGACCGCGTTGCGTCCGGAAGATCTGAGTTGTCAGTTGTGTATTTTCCTTGCATTGTTATGAGGTCAGGCAAGGATAGGTTAGGTTAGGGGCAACTCAGACCTGCCAGATGTGGCCTATCCAGCTGGGGACCCCACGCCTCCACTAGAGCCAGAATATCAAGGTATATGGGATCTCATATACTATTTTGTGGTTGCATGTATTATACTACAAAGGGGAGCTTGGCTCTGGAGTGGGAATGAATGTTCATAGAAAATGGTGAAATATGTGAGGTCAGTGACTACAAGATCTTTTGTGCAGAAAATGAGATTTCATTAAAAACTGGGTTATTTCTTGATAAGAAATCTGCCGCGCCATTACCCCAATCTCCCCTAACCCGTCAAAAAAGCTTGGGGGCCTGTGGGGGACCAGGGTTTTTTTGGGGGGGCATGAAAAAGAAGTGAAATAAGGGTGTTAAAAATATAAGGAAATTTACCTTAATATTTTGAATTCCCCTAACCTATCCTAGCCCCTAGACCACTCCCCCCCATGCTAGGACATTAACCTAACTTAGCTGGTGGGGCTGTGCCCCCTCTGGACCCCTCCCTCCCTGCTAGGACATTAACTAAACCTAGCATAACCTAATCTAACCTAACCTAGCATAACCTAACCTAACAAGGGACCTCAAAAATTATACCATTATGCCTTACCAGTGCGGTGAGGAGATTCTCAGGTGGGTACAGCCCGACGGATTCCTTAATGAACACATGGAACCTCTTTCTTATATCTGTATATTGTATTTTAACCATTACTGTTGCTAAATATCTCACATAGTGACTTTTTTCCTGCTGAACACTGGCATGGTTTACTTCACCTCCCTCCACTGGGTAGCCATATTATATTAACAAATGCCAGTAAGCCTCTATCAGAACACCTGACACATCTCTAAAACAAATGAAAAGTGTAATTGAACCTACTGTGGAAAGTTGTAATTGGTGGCCTCATGAGTGGCAGCACGTGATTGGATGGATCAGCTGTATAGATACTATGAAATCCTAATGTGCCGCTACCCACAAATCCCAGTTATAAACAAAAGAAAATAATTTCAGTGTTTACTCTTGATTGGTGCAGAGCTTGCTGAACTTAGAAAATATTGAATTTCTCCACACCCTCAAGTGCTATTACAGCCATACAAGGCATGTGCCCCCCAATTTTTTTTACATTTATGGCAAGGTCACTGAACCTTCTACATGACGTGAATTTTGTGCTTGTATTTAACATGGATGTGATATCCAGTTTAACCAAAACTGCAACAGTTATGTCTATTTGCTGCATTTCCTTCTATGCACAGATACCCACTGTCTTCCATACTTGCCATCCCACTCTGTGAAATTCCTTGTACTGACAGTAGTAGTTTGTATGATAAGATAATATGAAACTTCATCACTGTCCTGCCAAGATTTTTTTCTGACATCACTCACTTCCCCAGACGTGCCCCTTGCTGCTGCGTGTCTTCTGCTCCAATGGCCGCCACAACAACATAGGGGAGTACCGCAGGGGCAACACTCCCCCTAATGAACTACAAATATACACGTGGTAAGATATGGTTCAACTCACTCTTATTTCTAGTAATCTCACTATCAGCACCAGATTCCTGCTTCTGCACCATTGCAGGCCCATCCTCTTCTCACATCTGACCCTGTCCATTCATTGCAGGATGGATGCTACTCTGAAGGAAATTGGCAGCCTCATTCTGGAGGTGAACCCCGACACCCGGCGGCGCGGCACAGTGTTTGAGTTCCGCCTTGTGTACCCGGAGCTGACCAAGCCCATCCCCCGCATGAAAGAACTTGGCTCCATTGTGATTGGTCAGAAGGGCTTTGATGACAACAAGACATTAGCTCAGTTAGGGTGAGTGATCAGGTGCTAAATGTTACTAAGAAATTAATTAATGACCAATTTATATTAAGAATACAAAATGCAGGTCCATTCCTCATCTTTTGGATGAACATACTCCATTAGATAACTGTAGCTCTGCCATTGTATGGTGTAGCATAAACCACAGATCATGCAGTCACACACATTAACATTTTTGTAACATGATTTTAGGATTCATTACCTTCCATTCCTGCTAGGAAGGCCAAGTCACATTTCCACAGCTTGCATTCAGTATCTACTTATTCACCAAGGTTACAATGTGAAAGAAAAACAACTATTTGGCTCATCCAAAACAAGGATTTGAATCTGGGACTCCTTGCTTGTGAGCCAAATGCACCAGCTATGGATTTTGCATCATCTATCTATTTATCTGTGTTTGATATCTGTTCCTAAGAGAAAACATACTGGTTGCCTCACTTATCCCTACCTTTACAACAGATTCGTGATTGGAGACTTCCTTGACATTGCCATCACCAGCCCTGGCCGGGGAATGCCACCACAGCGACGGATGAGGCCCTACTAGCACCTTCATCTCTGTGCAAGCTGAGGGTGCTTCAAGGCCATAGAGGATTACCCAAAACAGAGGCAGATAAGAACTCCTCAGTGAACTTCAGTACAATTCCTTTTATTATTAAGGGTTTAGAGTGACAGAATGCTTAATGTTATAGATTCCACTGTGGCTATTGTAATCTTTTAGTACTGAATTTCTCTTCTCAATTCAGACTTCTTCCTTGGATGAGTCTTGCCTCCCAGTCTCCGTGTAGGATATTTTGTGAAGACTGTTTCCTGAGGACAGTGGTAAAGTTCAGTAATACCAGTCATGCAGTGGTGTGTTGATGTTGGTGGCATTTGTATTGCCCTAACAGGATAGTCAAGGTTGATCCAGATCTTGGGCCCTGATTATCATCTTGGCCCATTTGGTGGTGTCAGACATGTTTACTTTGAGTGCCCTGACAGGAATTCAGTTCCCAGCTAAGAACCTCTCATGGCTAATTTATTTTCTATTCATATCAATTTATGATGGAAGGAAACCCCTCACCATAATTTGTATGCCTTGGTGTTTTATATCTTTCATTGAGAGTCAGACAAACAGACTTAGTCATGTTAAGAGCCGAAAATTTGATTATGGTCTTATTTATGAATACTATATACTTGTCTTAGAAGTTGAATTGTATAGTTTTTTTTTGTCCTTTGTTGTATGTATCTCACTTAACATCATATCTTTACATATTTAGAAATATAAAAACACTGCATTTTATATGAATAAATTCAGAGGTGCATTGTAGATTTTTATGATCTTGGTAGAAGTAATATGTGTTCATAATACAACACAAAAATTACTTTCACTTAACTATTCTTTAATTTGTTAAGGACAAGTGGCTTATGGAAGAAGCAGTACAGGAAAGTCTTTCTGAGCAAGTGATCAGTACATGTAAAATGAATAATACAACTACATGTAAGTATTTACACATTAGGCTTTTCATATAGTAAAATGAATAATACAACCACATGTAAGTATTTACACGTTAGGCTTGTCATACAATCATTATTTCTTGCTGATTTTGCAAGAAAAACACAATAGGAGGTCTAGCAAGTGTTTTCAGTGTTTCTGGTACCTTTCTGATCATGTTTGACCACTTACCTTGCTGAATGAGTAGGCATGCTGTAGTGATAACTGGGCACAACCTGACTCATAGAGGACAAAGTCAAAGCCAGCTCACACACCAGAGATGGTGCAGCTTCACACAACTGTGGTTACCAGCAAATGATTCTCTGATTATCAGGTTAAGGGAACACAAAACACTGCATGGAACATTTACTTTAATGAATGATTTTTACATCAATCTAGTGCTAGAATTACTGTACAGACAAAGTACTTCTGCTGCACTGAATACAACACACACATTACATTCAGACATTGATTTTTTATCAGCTGTAAGGTTACTCAGGTAGGGATTGGAAAGGGAGGGGAGGGGAGGGACTACAGACTTGAACTTTTTGTCATATCATCCTCCTCCTCTTCTCACATATATTTATATAATAGCATCTGACACTGAGTATTGTGGTATTATATAGAAGGCGACACACAAGAGGAGGCAACATGGGGATCAGGAGGGAGTGAGGCAGGGGTGTCTCTGAGGAGTGTTCATATGGCCAACAGTGAACTGTGCTCTTTAAAATTACTCCACTTAAAAGTAATATTATATTCATTAAAATATTATTACTGGTTTGATTCTAAAGGTCTCTAGTGACACTCACTCATTGAAAACCAGTAAGTCATCTTTCACACCTGTAGTAGTACGAGTGTCACAAGGTTGCATATGACTGACCATCAAACAGTTCACTCTGAGACTGACTGACCTGCTCCTGAGGCATCCTGGGTGTGGCAATGCCCTAAGCCAGGATGTCCATGGCTGGCTTTGAGTAACTGACTGGCTGTCTGCTGAGCCTTGTGAAACTCACTTCACTGTATTACATACAGGTATAAGAACAGTTTATGGGGACAGGTGAGTTGGGGAAAATTTTCAACCACTTTGGTTTAACCAATGGGGTTTAAGAAAGGAGGGAACTGGAAACAGTCCAATTATCAACGAATCATGCACGCTCCATTTGTCTGAACTTTTAAATGAACTTGCTTGGGAGGAAAAAAGTACCTTTCTTAAGAAACCAAAGTCTAGCAGTAAATTTAGCTTATCTTGAGTCAGATATCTGGTCCACAGGTGTCAGGAACAATTATTTACAAGTTACTTGACAGGTCTATCAATCCAATTGCATTGCATACAATTTTGTTAAGAGTAGGACGATGCCTGACATCATGAAGGACTGACATACATTAGTGCTACACTAGTACTGTACTGGAATGTAACAACCTGCCTCCTAACTTCTACTCCACTAAGTTGTGCTTTAATAATAGTATCCACATGAAAGTCACTACAGTACTAGCAGCAATATACTTTGTTCAGGGTTATGTTCACATATATATGATTTCTTTACACAAACAAAAATACTTTAAAAATGGTTTAGGATTATGTTTTGTATATATTATTTCTTTACACAAACAAAAATGCTTTGAAAATAATACACAACTTACAAATAAAGTACTTCAATGTCTTTTCTTTCATAATGTACAATTCAACAACCTTCCATTGATATAAATTAAAATGATGTCATCAGCAGGGACAACTTGCCCCAAGAACACTGAAATACTGCTCAATAAGGGCCACGACTCAGCCCATTCCATCAGTCCTCCGTTACCACGCACCTAAGGCTACAATAAATATTTCTTATACTTCTCTAACAACCTCACAACAAACATGGCCTCAAACAAAAAGTGTAATCATGATGAGAGCAAATCTAGTCATTAGAAGTTGTTCCTAACAAGTTGAGTGAGAAAAGTTGTAATAGTAGTAGCAGTAGTAGTATTAGTAGTAATAGTATTGGGTAATAATAATAATAATATGGTAGTAGTGGAGACAATGGTGGTGGCAACAACAAAATTAATCAACTGGGTTCAGACCAGACCAAAGTGTGGTGTTGTTATAACTGGTATTAATGTGTTACCAGTAACATTATGCATAACATTTGCATGTTAATATGTGAATCTGCTGTATGTTTATGTGTGGGAATTTTTATGTGCAATGTGTGTGTGTGTGTGTGTGTGTGTGTGTGTGTGTAAATCTAAATCAGACTGTTTCCCTAATGTTTGTGGTTGGTCTTGGTAGTTGCTTGCATTTAATGTTAATGGGGTGAGCAGTAAAATATTCCCAATACAGCAAGAACAGAGCAAACACCTCTTCAAGTTGGTTAAGAAGTAGTTAAGTAAACAACACATTACCATGAAACATATATATACATACCCAACTGATATGGTCTTGGCATGGTGCTCCTAGACAGCCCTCTTACTGTTGCCCTTTAAGTAACCCACCAAACACCAGAAGAAAGCTGTAAGGCCCAAACACTAAAACTGGACTTGTAAGGCTGCACAAAATGTAAGAGAAGCTGATGGATGTTCTAAAATCCCACAATTCCGTGGGGTGGTGGTGCCTATGAGTACGTGGTGGCAGCAACACCCCAATGCCTGGTGAGTCTGTCCCCCAGTACTGGATGGTACATGACCTGCTGCAGCCCCCAGACAGGAGGACCCTTAAGATACAATGCAACATTAATTGATTTCAGAGACAAGATTGCATTGGCTGTCCAGGTGAGTAATGCTGGCTTTAACTCTTAATAGATACAACTGTCTGTGGTGTTGCTGTGTGTCAAGGAAATCTAGGGAAGGGAAAAGAAGAGGTGCAAGAAAGAAAGGGCTGAGCAGATTAGCACCATCTTACCATCGCCACCAAAACCTCACACTTACAAACAACACTCACAAACACACGCACAAGTACACACAACTTGTCACACCATGAGCAGGTAAGTGGCGTGGCATGGGTGGTCCAAAATGAGGAGGAGAGAGCCAGGTGCCCACAACTTGCTGCCTGGGAAGTGGGTGAGTGGCGGTGTGACTGGGCCCTTACGAAGAAGTCTTGGTGTATAGGTAGATGGCCACAATAAGACCATACAGACCCAGCACCTGAGGAATGCCACATGCATTAGAAAACCAAATATGGCCAACACAGTATATATATATATATATATATATATATATATATATATATATATATATATATATATATATATATATATATATATATATATATATATATATATATATATATATATATGAGCAAGAGTTCAACACATGTAAAGATTTTTGTTAAATACCAAAATATGTCTTAGGAGTTTTCTACCACCAGAAAATAGTTCCATACACAGGTTCCAACTGGTTCCCATAATCTAATCACTTCACAATAATTAAGGTTCATGATTTCAATGGTGCAGTGTCCCTGATGTATTACAATTTTCTAACTGTTTATACATGCCTTTTATGGGTCTATATAGCATAAGAGCTGGACGCCCAATGGAATGTAAACTTATGCTGAATGGTGAAAAATCATGTAATGTGAGATAAGAGAATTAGATGAACAGGGGAGGGAGAAGAAGAGCTAGCTGTCGTGGTGTAGACTTACCTCAGCAAAGATAAGAATCAAGATCATGCCCACAAAGAGACGGGGCTGCTGGGCTGTTCCTCTCACCCCCGCGTCACCCACAATGCCAATCGCAAAGCCTGCAGCCAGTCCAGATAGGCCCACACTGAGGCCAGCCCCCAGGTGTACAAAGCCACTGGAAAGAACATTTCTTCAGGTCTTGTACTTAGACAAATAAAACAATGGTCTAAAGATAAGTTCAGGAAAATATGTCTCAATAAAATTAATAATATAAAAATCCATTATGATCACAATTATTTTTTGATAATTCACTTAACTATTCTGCCAGACATGATTACAAGTGAGGTTTCTAAAAGCTTCCCAATTAATCAGACAACAAAAACAACTTAGCCTGATGTATGTAGTGTTGTGTGTGTATATAAGATTTTATCCTTTCCCACATCTGTGGCAAGACAAACCAGTTTTGGTAAAAAGTCTAAAGAAAATTTTTGAAAATGAAAAAAAGTCCATTCTATAGGCAGTGATAGGCTTATTATGCATGCACTTTGATAAATATTTTCCTTATCACAGTAGATAATTAACAGATATGATAGGTAATCTTATTTTCTAGTCATGCCTCAGAAAAAAAAAATGTCTATATAATTTGTAGTGTTTCACCATGAAAATAGTGAGTTAATGACTGAAAACTATTATGTCACACTGCAATACTAACACAATGCTACCAGTTACTACAACTCAAATCATCTCCCTCATAATTTCTGCAACCTATTCTTATTTTTCTATTCAATGCTATATTTTCTTATATTCTGACTAAGTGAACTTGAATTTTTTGAAGCAGTGATGAAAAGCCTCTCAAAGTCATTCTTTCCTTACTGTAATACCTCCAATCTGTATTAGCAAAGGGTGGACAAATAGTTTATCACTTCTGAGGCTAAAATACACATGTACCAAAATACAGTCTGTGTATGTGATCTCTAGTGGTGTAATGTTTAGTATCCCTTCCTCCTCTGTCCCCCCATATCATACTAGTAGAGGCTGTAGCCACTGGCTGCAGAGTCCAGCTTGCCGGCGATGAGCACAGCCACTACCAGGCCGTAGATGGCAATGATACCAGCCATGACAACGGGGATGATGCACTTCATGATGAGCTCTGGCCGCATCACAGACATGGCTGCAATGCCCACGCCAGACTTGGCTGTGCCATAAGCAGCACCCAGGGCTGTGGAAAGATGCAATGGTTGAACTATGATAAAAAAAATGTTCACTCCCTACCACATAAAAGAAAATGCCATAGGCTGGCATACACTCCATGGTATTTATGATCACACTAAACATGGTTCGCACAGCTTCACATAAAAATATTCTGTTCCACTAATTCAATGCCTAATCAATTATGAGCAAAGATGCAAACAAGGCAGGGGATGTCTGGACTCATCCTAGGACTATGGCACTGTTACTACTAACAGTGCTTATTTGTAGCCTGGAAAGAAATACAGCATGAGGAAGATGTAGAAGCCATTTTTTTTATCAATTTACCAAAAGTTACTCAGCAGACAGGGCCCACCACCTCTTGTTTACTCTTTTGCCAGGTGTTGGAATGGAGTGAAAAGTTGGTAAAGAAAATATGAGAGAAGCTGAGAGTCCTAATAAGAAGGCCACCTGGAAGATGGAAGCCAAGGTAAAGGAGTACTATACATGTGTGAAGGGTGCCAGTATGTGGAGGCAAAGAGCTTGAAGAAGTAATGAGGGAATATTTACATAGGGAAAGGTGGAGGCTCTTCTGCCTATCAACACTAAATCTAAATAATTCTGAAATCTAAAATGTGTCTGGTCTCTTTTTGACAAGAGACTGAATCTGTAATAAGACACTGAAGGTGCAGGTAAATCATGCCAGCATTCTATGTGTGTCCTTGGTGGTCATATGACAGATAGAGGACAGTCACCTCTATGACACTCTTTACCCTATCAGCTTTATCACTCACTCTGCCACAGTTTTCTCATTGTGCCATCACTTTATTTTGAGGTTTAGGTATTTTTTTTATGATTTTTTTTTTTTACTCACTGTACATTAATTTCTTTTTCCCTTTTTGATTCTATCTCTAAACTGCACAATTTTCTGCTCAAACATATGAGATAATGATCTTACATACTACCTCCCACCTGTTTGTGCAAAAAGCCCAATGTGATGACTGAAATGAGTAGCCACGTATAATAAGAGCAAAACAATCCTAATAGGAAAACACCTCAACCTAACTAAAAAATATAAAAAGACCATGCAACACTTTATTAGGTGTCAGAGATTTTCATATGGATCTTCTGAATTCTCTTACAAGTCAAGAATTCGTGGGCGGGACACAGGAATTCAATGTAGCACAACTACCTCTTGAGCAAGGTTTGACGGCTAAGCATATGTATTTAGTTAACTTGTGATATCTTATTGCATACAACCACTGTGAGCATAAAACACACACACACACACACACACACACACACACACACACACACACACACACAGTCACAATATAGCAAAAGCCAGTCAGTACCCAGGCATCACACATAATTGCATAGCCAGTCTAGGACTCCACTATTGCGTTGCTACGGATCCTGTGACACAT
Source organism: Scylla paramamosain (assembly GCF_035594125.1). Lineage (NCBI taxonomy): Eukaryota > Metazoa > Arthropoda > Malacostraca > Decapoda > Portunidae > Scylla > Scylla paramamosain. Next base: position 4,255,550 of record NC_087154.1, read on the forward strand.
ATACACTACGAGCTATTTCCTTATGGCTAAAATGAAACTCATCCTCAATATTGGGCTACCTGCAGCTCCTTGGTATTGGAACATTAAGGCATTTTAAATTGAAGTTTGGCATCAACAGAATGTAGCTCGTGCCGCCAAGAAGTGCCAGAAGCATAAGCACGAGGAATGACATAATCTGCCTGTCCTCAGCGATGAAACAAGTATATTTAGCCCTGTGTATGAGGATTATTATTCAAAGTATGTGAAAATGATGCTGTATAGTATGGAAATCTTTAGTTGCAATTTTTTTTTTTCTGACCATAAACTAACAAGTCAATCAGCCGTCTCTTGCATTGAATCAGACAGTTAGATCAATAGGTTACTAAAAAGTGTGAAACATGTTTTAATACCAGGGTGTGAAGTACTCTACCCCTTAGCCTAACCTGGGACAATAGGACCTACATTAGAGATGTTCAAGCTATAGATACAGGTAAGACAGAAAATGCTATCACATTAATAGACTCTACAGTTACGTAATGAGAGAGAGAGAGAGAGAGAGAGAGAGAGAGAGAGAGAGAGAGAGAGAGAGAGAGAGAGAGAGAGAGAGAGAGAGAGAGAGAGAGAGAGAAATTAGACATGTGAATCCCTAACACATCAAGAGCCATCCCTGCCTTAACACTCCTTCCTACACGCCCACACCACTGCCCAAGTCAACAATCCGGGGCAGGTGACAGGGAGCGGCTGGAATTTGTTTATGTTCTAAGGTGACAGCTGAACAATCCCACCCAGTCCATTATGTTCCTTCCTCCTCGCCTTATTTCTCCACTCACCGCTGAATATCATGGCCGCCGAAGCTCCCATGGCGCCGAAGAACGGGGAATACACAGGATTGCCGGACATTTTGACGTGCTAAGGGAGTTCTGGCAGGAAAAGCAGCAGCAGAAGAAGCGGCGAGACTCAGCTGTGGGAAAATGGCACTGGTATTGGTGGTAAACTGTGTCGCGGCCTGCTATTGGTTCTCCCTTCTCCTGCCGGACCTCTCGCGTCCTCCCATTGGTTCTCTTCCTTAGTATTAGTTTCCTTGAGCCAATCAGCGTTCAGGTCTCAAAGCTATCGACGCCCCACATGATCAATACAGAGGCTCGTGGACTCTCCCCGCCCTACCTCAGCCGCTCCTTCCTGCTGGACGAGTTACAACAAACGAGTCTATTCAGGTTGCAGACGACGTCAATGAGTGGCACTTGCATTGACAGATCCGGGGCGTATTTTGAAACTCTCCCATGCCGTATTCTCAAACGTTTCAGTACCTGTGTCGCCTTGTTTTATCAGACTCTAATGGATGTTATTAAGGTTTTCAAGGGAACTTTCATAATTCTAGTAATAATCTAATGTCAATCCTGCATCATCAATAGAGAAACACATCCCATGAGGACTATACTCATCATCTCTGTAGCCTTTGAAAATGCTTCATATGAGAGAACAAAGTGTTTAAGAATGCGGTATCGATAATTCCCACAAGAATGATTTTTCAAAGGCTCCTGGCAAAGCAGGTCAGGTTTACATGGTTGTTTTGTTTCGTTATTTATGTAGAATCGTTAAAATATCCATGAGGACAACGGCAGCTTCCATTAGAAGCTAATAACTATAAGAGATGAGACGCAGGAACGTTTCAGAATGCGGCTCCTGGTGTTTTTTTATTGGGCTACATGCAATATGAAATGAGTAATCCTTTTTATAGTACATGATATGCACCAAACACTTTCTATAAGCCACCTAATAACAGCAAACAGTTGTATTTTCATACGGTAATATGTTTATATTAGTTTCTATAACAGGTGTAAACTTATATATATATATATATATATATATATATATATATATATATATATATATATATATATATATATATATATATATATATATATATATATATATATATATATATATATATATATATATATTCTGACCAGGTTGAAAAAATGAAAAAAAAAATTTTTCTTTTTATTACAGGTTTAACACATATAAATATCTATTTCCTTCCCATTAGTTCCTAACGTACGGTACAGAATCTGGTTTAATGTCAAAGCCACAAACACATGGGAAAATGCAAGAAAAGAACGAATAGAAAAAAAAAAACAAAAGAAGCAAAAGACCAACAGAAAGGAACACCAGGAAAAGAAAGGTGCATACGTGGGGTGGAAAATCATGCCTGATGACTTCCAACTAGATTCTGAACTGCAGTCGTTTTTTTTTTTTTTTTTTTTAGCTTGCGCCATTTAATTATCTGAAGAGATGTACGCTCTTCATCTCGTTCACTAACAAAACAGAGAAAATAGTAGCAATACTAGGTCCAACCAGGCGTCATGAAGACGCAACATATGGTTAAATTATCATCGAGGAGGAGGAGCTCAGAGAATTTCTGTCCTCAGGCGTCATGATACTAGAATGTTGATAAATAGAACCCGGTTGATGACTCCGCCTCCCCGCTGTGCCGTGGCCGTGCGTGGGTATGCCACACTCCCAGCTTTGGTCATCATCCGGGGAGTTGTGGTGACGCAAGGCAGGGTCCTGCAGGGCGCGATAACTCAGGAACAACTCCCTGGAGGCGCCGTGGTCGTGGTGGTGGTGATGTGGGGCCTGGAGTGGAGCCTCATGCTGGTCTTGCAGGTTTTCTGGCGTGATGATTGTTCTCTGGAATGTCCCATGCTTGTCCGTCTGCTGGGTAAGCTCGTAGGAACCTTTCTGGTATGTACGAGATGAAATATTTACGTAAGTTTACCATATCTGAAGAGCTCTTCTTGCTCTCTGATGTTTAAGAAAACGATGTAGTTGGGTAACTCATGAGTTTTCTAGCTTATCATTTTGTTAATTTCTAGATGCTGTACTATTAAGGTTTGAGTGCAATACTTCTTTTCACTTGTCTTTTTATTTATTTATTTATTTATTTATTTATTTATTTATTTATTTATTTATTTATTTACCTATTTATTTATTATTTATACTTGCACTTATAAGAGGCCTCACAAATGAGGCCAGGCAGTCACATGCTCAACAACCCAATAAACATTCCTTTCAGGCGAACTGTCATGCAAGGGAACATTTCTCTTTACAAAAAGCTAAAAACTGGAGTACTCACAAACACTATTATTATTATTATTATTATTATTATTATTATTAGTAGTAGTAGTAGTAGTAGTAGTAGAAGAAGAAAGGTCCCCACAGTGCTGTATGTGCTCGCTTAGAAAATAAATAAAAACTCTACAATTCCGAGAGAAAGAACGAAAACATGAGTTACTAAGTACAGTATCAGAGAAGGAGAATTTCGTTCATTAAGATCAGTCAAACTTTTACACCATGGTTTTCCCATCCTTGGTTACGCGGTGGCAGGCAATAAGCTAACAAGGAACTCGTTCAGAACGGTTGACAGTGTATGTATAAGTACATGCTAATAGCCACACTACTCCATGAAAGGGAGTACTTGTGAAGCCAAGGGTTAAACATGTCAGGGAATGTAGGAGTAATATTGCAAGGTACCTACTGTAGCCGAGGTCAGGGGGAAGGCCAGGCGTGCTACCTCCTAGTGCGACTCCAAATGCATGATCAACAATGCTCGGTGAGGCATTTTAGTGTTGGTTTATGATTGCTTACACTTGTACCGTGTGGCAAAGTGGTGAGGCGTTTGGCTTAAAGTAAGCTGTTGACGGTTTATTTCTCCTGTTTTACGATGCTGGACAGCAAGAAACAGACCATTATTACAGTCCATCTCGTAGTCTTGAAGTGATGAATTTTGTATAAAGATAAATTAACAGATAAAACTGGATAAAACAAATTAGTGAATGAGCAAATGTTGACAACAAAACTGAAGGGGTCGAGTCTGATACATTTCCCAAATTTCCGATACCAGTGAATTTTGAATTTTGATAAAGGGGGAGTGAATTGGAGAGACTTCACAAGCCTTTGCGCCAAACGATTCACTTCATATTTATTTTTTCTAGTTAAGATTCCTTATGGCTATCAAGCATAACAAGCTAAACAGTAATACGGCATATTTCCGAAAGATATACATACTTTATATAGGAGAATGTCTTAACGCGAGGACCTGAGGAGGCGAGACCCCCTTGGAGCTTGGTGGTGGAGTGAGGCTATGTGAGGTTACCTGGGAGCGCCTGTGGAGATGGCAGATACAGCAAGAAAGCACCAAGAGGGCCAGCAGGATAAGAGCAACGAGCAGGCCTAGGTAGATCGGTTCCTCCCACCAGTTTCTCTCCGCGTCTTCGCTCACCTCCGCTTTGTTTACTGCTAGAAAGTCAAAGTATGATTGCACCTATATCATGGAAGGACAGACTAGTAATTATAATGTGCATCATGAACATTCTACAAAGAGTTTTAAATTTCGACCTTACCGTGCACAGAGGCAGGGCGCGGCGTGGAGACGTTGCTACTGCTAGGGCGGAGGGAGGGCAGCTCCGTGGTGTGTCCAGAATCAAGATCTTAAGGAGACACACACACACACACACACAGAGAGAGAGAGAGAGAGAGAGAGAGAGAGAGAGAGAGAGAGAGAGAGAGAGAGAGAGAGAGAGAGAGAGAGAGAGAGAGAGAGAGAGAGAGAGAGAGAGAGAGAGAGAGAATTACAGGTCGATCATTTACGTATTATATCATGTTACTTCCATTCTTAGTCTGATGAATAGGTGAAGAAATTTTATAACGTTACATCAGTTTATCAAAGAAGTGACAGATTCCATCCTCCCTTACTGACCTGCACAAAAACCGCAGCGTGGGTCGATACATTGGCCAGGGTCAGCCATCTCCTCTATGCTGCTCACCTCACACAATGCCACAGGACTGTCCTTCGTGGTTTTTCTCCCTATCCATTTCACAAACCTCAAGCAGCCAGAGATGACCACGTTGTGCATCGCGAGGCTGTGGGTGGCCAGGCAAAATGAGTTCGCAAAGCGGTCAGCCACTACGTCCCTGAGGATGACCGATTCAAGAGGACTTCGGGCGAAGAAGGCGCGGTTAAAACGAGACCTGAAAGTGACGTTTGACAGCTCGAGTGTTGCCTTATTGCCAAGGATGACGGATTTTTCATGTGCTATGATGTCCTCTACATCCTGCAGGATGACATGGTCGCCGGGCGTCATCATTATTAACGATTCTACTTTCAATATAAAAACGGAGACGCCAGTCACTTGCAACCTGTTGACAACTGCGGCGTGGGTTTCCATAACTAAGGCTCTTGTTAGGGAGACATGAAGGACAGCGTCTAGGACGGCCCTCACGCCTAGCGTTTTTATTATCAATTTCCTTATGTGCTGCACCTCCACCAACACACGGGGTGCTAACACACTTTTGGTTTCAAACGTTACATAGTTAGCACTATCTATTATCACCTTTATTTGCGGAGTATGATGTCCCACGACGTTTTCCATGTTGTTATTTGACACATCATCAACAATTGTGATGTCTACATTTTCTATCACCAAAGCTCCTTGAGGGAAAGTCAACTCCCCGAACGTGCCAGCCACTCTCAAAGTGAAATCCGTGAGTCTCTGGGTGAGAACTCCAGGAGCGATCTTGACCTCGTCTACATCTGTGATGACGAGCTCTTGAAGGGAAGTGCCAAGGCTGTCGGGACACAGCCACACGGAGGGTACGTCCCTGAGACTCAGGCTTTTCTGCTCCCCTGATGACTCCAGCAGAAGCAGCTCCGCGTTCTCACACCATGGGGCGCCAAGGAACGGGGAAGATGCCAAAGTTAGGTTGGCCTGGAGGGAAGAGATGAAGGAAGTGGATGGACAAGGCAACGCTTCGTGACATCACCAATGACACATCACACCATCTACACATACCTGGTCTTGCTCCTCAAACAGCCGGAACAGCTGTGTGTTGCCGCTACACGTCCCGTTGATAATGACTGCCACAGATCTCTGAGAGATAAACATCAGCGTCAGTGATAATTACGTCTTCATCACTGAGAGTATTTGTCGTCGAAAGTCTATAAGTTTGCATCTGCACTATTAGGTTTAGGACTGTAAACCTTACCTTGATAAGAGAGGTGCAGGTAGTGGCCGGCGGTAACCCACGGAAACAGTCACACATAGTCTTTAAATCCTCCGTTGATCTCGCCACTCGCCCTCGGGACCCACCGTGTGGCTGCTCATCGCGATTCTTCCCGCTCCTAAGCAGCCTGTCTTGCATATAGTGTTTTTCAGGTTTCCAACTAGTATTCTTCAGGAGTGGAGTGGATTGGTGGTGCTCGATACTACCTGGACGGTCTCCCTCCACAAGCACCAACGCCACCACAAATGTTGTCAGTGAAAACTCTTTCATCGTTCATTTCAATGTCTGCGAAAAAAAAAAAAAAATAGTGATTACTGACAGCTGTACTGTGTCAGCAAAAGCTCAGAAATTCACTCAGTTTAGTGAAAGTAAAGTCTTGCAAGGAGAAGCCACGAACACTTGCACTAAAGTCTGGCGTGAGTGCTCCGGGAAGACTGGTGGCTGGCTCTCCCATGTGCCGGGTCGCCTCTCTTTATCAGCGTGGCAGCGTGGCGCCATGTTGTCATATACTCGTGCATCTAAGTCGCGCCGCTCTGTCCAGGGCCATGATACTGCCATGCGGGGCATTGCGCTTCCCGCAGTGCCCCGCATAGCAGTAGCTTCACTTGCCATACATTTGTGGGGTCGTGCATCTACAGTGACAATGGAAGCAGAAAGAAAACACCGAAATAAAACTGAAGAAGACGCAAAGAGCCAACAAGTGAAGGCGCTGAGGGTTGATGCGCACCAGGTTATCAGGGCAGCAGCACCAAAACAGTGACATTCCCGTTCCTGCTGCTCCATAATGGTGGTGGTGGTGGTGGTGGTGGTGTTTCAGTCACAAGGCTGGTAAGTGGTTCTGACTCATGAATTACAGCACCTCAGAGCTAACTTACCAAAAAGACAAAATACCGGCGTAACTTAACATAGAGTAATGTAAAACCTCAAGCTCAAAAGAAGAAAAGATGAATTAATTAATATACAAATGAATAAAAATTAATAAATAATTTCCTTCCAAATTTGTCCCACAAAGGTGCCGAAGTGTCCCCACGAATCAGCTTCCCCTGTGGTGTCCGTCAATTCCTCGACTTGCTTGTAACAACTGGCGGTGTGACAAGAATGGGCGTCTCCACCTTCGCAGTGTCCTTGGTGAATCACGTCCGTCACAATGATGCTCCACCACCACCGGTGCCGAGAGACGTCGTGTTGGCAGCGTGTCGAGGGATATATAAGAATAACAAGAACTTTTGTCCAAATTCTTGAACGTTTCGGTATTTTATCTCGACTACTGTAACGGGCTCTCCGTTGTCTAGTCACAGTGGAAGTGATTCACTACTACTACTACTACTAATAATAATAATAATAACAATAATAATAACAATAATTATCTTACAATTATTATTATTATTATTATTATTATTATTATTATTATTATTATTATTATTATTATTATTATCAAATTACAATAATTTAAGAAATAGGATATAATCAACCATTGATGGCTTGCACCATTGGGAGAGTTTTCAAGTGTCGCAATGATCTCAATGATGGATGAGCAAGGAGCCTGTGCCAGCAGTGGGAAAACACACCCCATGGGAACTCGATGACTCATTTCTGTGACCGAAAAGAATCCCACCGATAGGGCTGTAAGCGTTTCCAATTACGATTCAGGGGGAAGTACCTGCTAACCCGCGTGGGATCAGAGAAGAAAAAAAAAAACTAGATATTCATGGACATAGATGATAACGGATACAGGAAGGTAGGTTTATGGCGTCTTGCAGCTTCCCTTATTTTCTTACGTTCTAACGCGCGGTGTAAAACGAAAAAAAAAAAAAAAAAGGTGAAGTTACTTAGGTCGGCATTACTTTTTTTTTCAGTGTACGAAGAAGACTAATTAAAAGGGCAAAAGGAAAAAAAAAATACAAAGTTCGTCAGCTTGCCACTCCACCTACAAACACCACCACCAACAACAACAACATCAACAACAACAACGACAAGCTAGAGAAGAGGTTTCAACAATATCCTCAGGGATTATAGAAACCGTCTTTGTTCATTGAAAGAAATCAAGAACAGAGAACGATGCACAGAGACACTGATATTCCTGCATCAAGAGACCGAGAGTTCATAGGTCATTATATCATCTTACGTCAGGCAGATGAGAGGTTAGTGTTTGGAAAAACTTTGTTCTCTCATCAGGAATGTTTTCGTGAGATGGTGATGATTAGTCGGCTTCTCATGGGAATTTTTTTTTTAATGACAATGCAGAATCCTTATCAAAGTATCACCAGGATCGTAAAAACTCTCTCGAAAACTGCCATAACTTCCACTAGAGCTTGTTAAAAGTATAGTAATAGCTGGGTGTTATCTTTTTCACATAGACGATGCAGAATCCTTATCAAACTAGCACCAGAATCATGAAAAATCTCTTGAAAACTGCCATTAGAGCTTGTCAAAAGTAGAGATAATCAGTTGGGTTCTCACGATCACCAGAATCATGAAAACACCGGGGATGAAAACCGTTCAAATTTTCACTCAAGCCTGTTAATTAAAAGCAGGGCAAGATAAGGATAAGACGCTGAAAAAGTAAATAAAGAGAAGAGGACTTATTGTCAATGTTAGACTCAAAACTGGAAAGGTAGAAAAACAAAAGAGCAATGGAATATGGGAAATGAAACTACAGTGCATATGGAAAATAGTGATTATTATTATTATTATTATTATTATTATTATTATTATTATTATTATTATTATTATTATTATTATTACTATTATTATAACGCCTTTGCCTGGAAACCTACACGAGTATTTACAAGTCAGAATGATAAGAAGAGAAGGTTGTCATTATAAGGATTACAGATTCTCAGACTTTCCTGAGTGCATAAAGAGGTATAAGAAAACCGCTCTAATCGTACACTTCTGTATAAAAGTATAGCTTCATACAAGAAAGCAAGGTAGAAATGACTTATTAGTTAACTGTAGCCGCACGGAAGCAACAGTCACTAGTAATACAGTCACGTACAGTCTACAGCGACGTAGAATCTAAAATATCGTGCTAGCTAAAGTTACATACAGTCTACAGTTCGTCTTTCGCTAGTTACAGTTCCGTGCAACATACAGTCACTTGCTAGCTACGTACAGTTCCGTGCAGTCTACAGTCCAGTAAGGCTATGCAGTGTTCCATGCACGTTATAACTCCATACGGATTACAGTTGCACACTCGACGGCAACAGTATATTAGTTTGTGAGGAAGAGCTGCAGTAAACTACATACAAAGTTTAACATAAGGACTCTCTCTCTCTCTCTCTCTCTCTCTCTCTCTCTCTCTCTCTCTCTCTCTCTCTCTCTCTCTCTCTCTCTCTCTCTCTCTCGTCAACCTAAATGTTTGTTTTCCTCCTATCTCCTACTTCGCGCTCTTCTCCGAACCTCCGCGTGTGTCGCCGTCTTCGTCTTCGTCGTCGCCGTTACTGGTCCACGGAGAGCTGCGTCATGAGCTGCTCGAAGACGTTCCTGCTGATGGTGATGAGTGAGGTGACGGGCGGATTGTCCACCTTCTCGTACAGATCCACGTAGTAACCTGAAACACGGCAATAAGGTTTTGTATTGTCTTGTGTCCGTATTCAGACGTTCTGTTCTCTCTCACCATGACTATTTTCAAAAGGCCACAGAGATGATCAGCCGGGTTCTTACGATTATTTCTCCTGTTAGTAATGAAGAGATCTTAATTTGTCACTAGAACCGTAAAAAAAAAAGCCTTAAAAACCCATGCAACTTTATCTTAAGCCTTTTGAAAGCAGTGAAAGTGTGGCGCAGAAGTGTTTCAGAATGTGAGCTTGTTGTGGTGGACTTGGGGGATGAGATTCACGCGAGCGGGGTCCTGCCTCCTTGTTTGTGTTATGATGTTTAATAATTATGTATCTTTGGTTCAACTTTCCTGGTAGTTATTTGTTGAAGGATCACTTGGCGACAGCGTGGAGGCGTCGTGTGGAGTTTTAATTACATCTATGTACTAGTTTTATCTGTGTGCGTGTGTGTGTGTGTGTGTGTGTGTGTGTGTGTGTGTGTGTGTGTGTGTGTTTTAATCTGTTTGTTTAGCCGTAATCTGTCTTCTGTGTTTTTCTGCGTCTATTAGTGCGTGTGTTTGTTTGTGTGCGTTTATTTCTTATATGCCTTAAACCATCATATTCTCATCTTTCCTCTTCTTCTTTTTCTTCCTCCTCCTCCTGCTTCTCTTCCTCTCCGTCCTCGTCCTCGTTCTTCTCTTTTCTCATTCATTTATTTAACAAGCGAGGTTGTCAAGTAGTCAGTTAGCTCATTGTTCCTCCAGTTTATTTAAATGTCTGTCACCAGGGGAGTCCACACAGGCCTCTAGTTTACCAGTGAGGAGGCCTTGAGTATACTCGGTTGTTCGTTTCTTCGCTAAGGGTCAGTGATACGCTTTTTAGATGCTAAGTTAAATGTCACGAGTTCGAATTCTCTCTCTCTCTCTCTCTCTCTCTCTCTCTCTCTCTCTCTCTCTTACCTGCAGCTTTCTTCCAGGCGCCGTTGATGAGCACGGTTCTGGTCTTCTCCTGTGCCAGGCTGCCGAAGGTCACCTGCCTCACGAAACCCAGGTTGATGAGGGTCTTCTTGCTCACCGGGATGTAATACTGTCGCCCCGTGTGTAGGCGCCACGTGTTCCTGTAGCGGGGATGGGTTTGAGAAAGGTCTATAAAGGGTGTCATAAGAACTTAGTCTATTCCCTGTTCTCTGTCTTCATGTGTACTTGGGATCCTAGTAACGTAATCTATCTACTGTTCCCTATCATGATGTGTTTGTTATATTTTTTTTCTGTTCTTACTCTTTTCTCCGTAATTATTAAGTCTTTTCATTCATCCGTCCATCTCTCACCTACGCCCTTCCTTCACCACCTACATACCTACTGTTGTGTCATGTTTTTTTTTTTATTCTCAACCATTATTTTTTCATTCATTTGGTCGTTCATCTTTCTTTTCAATGTCCTTTTCAGTTTCCTTCAGCTGTTCTTCCATCTATTACCTGTACGATACCTTTAAAATCTATCTCACTTGCCTGTCCATGTTTCCCTCCCGCCCCTGTCCCTTCATGCACACCTACCTTCTTAGTTTGAAATAAATAAACAGGCGTGGATGAACAGGCTGATGGTGGCGGGGAGGGAAAGACACTGTTTACGAAGAAGAGGAATGAAAGACACTAAGGCAGCAATGAGGTAATGTGCTACACTGAAACTACTGTGCGGATACCAGGAACATGCCATCGCGAGTGTCTCCCTTGCGTACCTGGCCACGTAGAGTCCTGGGTGCTGGGGAAGACGGAGGAAGGATCGACCTTTCCCTGTGACTTTCAACTTGCCTTTCAGCGCCTTGCGACCTGATCTCTTCCTGCCACCGACACGACCTTTGGATTAGAAAGGGGTGGTTTTGGTGAAGACATCATAAAAAACAATACAAAATAAAATAAAATAAAATAAATGAATAAATAAATGATAAGTGAAGCTGCAAGATGGCATCAGACCTACTCGTGGCAATCCCTGTATAGCATGTCTATACATTTTCAGGTATAATCCCTATCCATGAATTTGTATAATCTTCTTTTAAAAGCTCCCTAATAATTCGGCGTTAATAACCTGATTACTGAGTCTATTGCATTCACCCATCACTCTATTTGGGAGTCAGCTTCATTTTACCTCTTTTTCTAAATCTAAGTTTGAATGCGTTATTTGTTGGCCTATTCTGATTTTGTTAGGGAATTTCAAAGTTTATTTCCATATTCCAATGGTAATTCTGCATACTTCAGAAATAAAAAAAAAACTCAAAAGTCTTAGAGAACAAAGACTAAAACAACCAGGACAAAAACGACAGCACAGAAACAAAATTATGAAATGCAAGAGGTAGAATATGATAAAATAAGGGCCA
>NC_087154.1:4285000-4287500 GCF_035594125.1 Scylla paramamosain
GATTGATAGATAAATAGAATAGATAGGATAGATAGATAGAAAGGTAGATAGACAGAGATATGTAGATTAGAAAGAAAGAAATGTAGATAGATAGGTAGACAAACAGACAGACAAACAGACATTCAGATAGGTAAATAGACAGATAGATAGATAGATAGATAGATAGGTAAGTAGGTAGGTAGGTAGATAGATAGACAGAAAAAAAGATAAATAAATAAATAAATAAATAAATAAATTAGTGACTAAATAGATAAATAGCAAGATGATAGATAAATATATAGATAAATAGATAGACAGACACAAACATAAGTAGACAAACTGACAGATAGGCAGATAATAGATAGATAAAAAAGACAGACAGGTAAACAAATAGATAAACAGATAGATAGATAGATAGATAGATAGATGGATAGACAGATAACTCTCCAATACTACAATAACTTCCATTACGGTCAAGTCTCTATAAAGTCAGTGAAGATCAAACACTATGAGATTTATGAATAAAGGCCACAGGCGGAGGAGTACCTTATTGATTCCAACATTACATAAACTTAATGATGCAGGAATGTTTTTTATTATTATGGAGTATAATCTAATCATTCATTACATTATTGCTAAAACTATGAAAAAATAAATTATTGTTAACGGTGGGTAGTGATTTTGAGAGGAAATTTTATTTTTGCTCAAACTTTCCTCGCAAAATCAAATCCAAGTACCAGTAAACAATGAAACGGCCATACCACGGGCGATCATATTTAGTAGACACGCGTGTGTTAAACTCAATATCAACTTCAGCAACACGTTAGTTATACATACATTTTTTTTTTTTTTTTTGGCCGGGGGTGGGGAGGTAACATCGAAATTCATATATCACATCTCTTCCAGTTGAATTCTTGCAGTACAGGCTGTTAACAATGGAAACCGTTGCTATAACCTCATCGTGTGCGGGAAATGAGGCTTCCAGTGTGTGTGTGTGTGTGTGTGTGTGTGTGTGTGTGTGTGTTACATTCTATAATATCGTTACTCTACAAGCTTGTGGCCAATAAACCCATCTATGTATCTATCTATCTATTAACCTTTCCAAAACTGCAGAAGGATATTTTGTCAGTCAGCCAGTGCGGGAAGGGCGACGAGTTATCAATATTCGCAATGCTTTCACTGTACACTCTCTCCAATACCCATATCATTAACTTAGCGCTACTACACTCCAATACTTGCTGCGCTCTCAAATCCTCCTTTATTTTGTCAGTCAACCAGTGAGGGGAGGAGGAGTCATCAATATTTGCGATGGTTTCACAAAGCATCCTCACTCCAATACCCAGATCATTAACTTAGCACTACTACACGCTAATACGTTCTGTGCCTCTCAAGTTCTCTTCTATTTCAATACCAGTACATCTAATACATTTTTCGAGGACCAGGGAACGAGTACTGAGTGGCGACGTGAACCTGAGGCACCTACGAGGATTCTGTACTTGGGAATATTACCAGTGAAAACCCGACACCTCGTAAAGTTTTATATGCACTGGCGGCAGAGGCGATGGTGGTCGTGGTGGTGGTGGTAGTGATGAGTCTCCAGATGGGAATGGCGCCGCAAAAGTCAAGCAGGAGGTCATAAAGAGGTGACCAGGACGCGTGTTGTGGCCTTGAGGATTACTTGCAGGACACATTCTTTACAACCCAAAGTCTGCAGGATTCAGTGGCGTACTCTGATTCCCTGAGTGGTTTGTGGCCTGTAACCTGTGGCCTTCCCTGTGTGGCCCTGTGTGTGTGATATTTCTTGGGACTTATCTGTGTGAACTGGTATTTGTGGCGGATTGATCTTTTTTTTTTTTTTTTTACCGCGTTCACTGTCTCCGAACCACTCTAAGTATAAATATCTGACAGGGCAGTTGTGTTTCTTTTTAATATCGTTCATATTCCTTACGCTTCTTATTATGTGTTATTTGTGTCTTTTGTTCTTCTTTCGTCTTCTGTGTTCACCACTTACTACTGTTGTATTCTTGAGTTTTCAGTTCTTTTTAATTCCTCCATCTCTAACTATTATGACATCCTATTCCTTCACTTTGTTACTTTCTATCTCTCTCTTTCGTTTCACATTGTTTCCGCAAGTCACCTTTCTTCGTTCACAGTGATAATGGTTTACGTTTTCTCTTTCCCTTTTGTTCTCCAGACCAACTGCTTCATTTCATCATTTCATCACTCTCTGCTGTTTTCTTCCCCTTCCTCCACCACACACTCCCCTCACGTAACACATTTCCGCAGCAGTGCAGAGAAATGATTCCTGTAATGCCTTCCTCTCTCTTTTCTCTTTCTTTTCATTACCCACGACCACGACTAATTCCTCTTTTGTCTTCACGTGCATTACATCACATCGCCTTCTCTTCCGCAGTTACCTTGATTCTGTCCAGTTCAGTTTATCTACTTTTGGTTCTCTTTTCACTCAGGTCTTACAGCTCATCTGGGTCATCTTCACCTCATCACCCTTATCTTAACGACA
>NC_087154.1:4290000-4292500 GCF_035594125.1 Scylla paramamosain
CCTAACGGTACCGACACCGAGAGAACCCACCCATTACCCACGCCAGTGCACCCCCGTTCACTCCTCTCCTTTCTCACAGTTCCACACGCCGTCGCAGACTCGCCAGCTGGGTGTGGGAGGCGAGGGAGGCGAGGTTAGTGGGAAGTACACGTGAGGACTTGGATCAGGTAAATAGCAGGCCGCTTCTACCTAGCTTACCGTATTAAAAAAATAGACCAGTAAGGGTAACAACAATAGAAAAATCCCCTCCCTCCCTCTCTTTTCTCTTCCTCCCATTCTTTTTCCCTGCCTTTCGCTTTTCAGCTACAAAAATGTTATAGAAAAATGGATCTGTGAATGCTGATAAGAACAAATACGCATACAACTTCGCGGGACTGCCAGATGGTGTGGTGAATGTTACGTGTATTGCTCCTCCATTCATTCCTCCGTGGACGTCTTACAAAGGCAAGAATACAAGAACACTGCATAGGTAACCCGCAGGTCTATACAAGGCGGCGCGTTCAAAAATATGTCTGTCGTATCCAGTCTTATCTTTAAAGGTTTCTATCACACACACACACACACACACACACACACACTCACACGACATTGGCTATTCTATTTGTGAAGTAATTTTTGCCCATCACTTTCCTGAACCAAAACTTATTTATTCTCCCAATAAAATAAAACCATTTGATTGCCACTTTCCTCTCCTCTGAAAAAAAAAAAAACGAATAGAAGAAATATTTTTTATCGGGCATTACAAATCAGTTCGGGAGGTGTCTTAATACAACTAACCAAGTCACAGGAAGATGGAAGAGATCAAGCAGAATTTCAGAGTTCACCTGGTTTAAAGACACTTCACAATGTAACTCTGGACTGGCTTTGAGACTGTACTTAAGGGACAGGCACCTTCAGGGATCTTTCACTTTTTTTCCCTGTTTTAGTCGCCCTTACCCAGAATCACTCTTACGTAGAAAACAGTGAAATTAATGAAAGTGTAAAAATACAGACCATACCCTTACCAATCCACTCTCTTGCCTAAATCTGTACTGTTCAACGTTATGGTTCATCATAAATCACTATTTCTTAAAGGCCAAAGAGATGATTAGTCAGGTTCTTCCTACTGATAATGTAAAGGCCTTGTTAAACTATCACTGGGATTATGAAAACTCTTTTGAAAACTTAAACTAGGGCCTGTTTTTTTAGTGTAAGAGTTGCACTGGCCTAGGGCAACTAAAAGAAAGAAAAAAATAATAATTGAGGCACCAGTTTCCAAGCAGAAAGCCAGAAAGATTATCCAAAATTGAATGATAAATGTCTTGAAACCTCCCTCTTGAAAAAAAAAAACGTCATAGAAAGGAAGAAATAAAGAAGCAGGTAGGAAGTTCCAGAGTTAAAAATATTTGAGATGAGACGCCGAATCCTTTAAAAATATGAAGACTAATCGCTCCTTCACCTTGTTCCACACGTCTCTGGTCTCCTTACCCTGGCACACACACGTCGCAGGCGAAATGGGCGGGTGGGCAGGCATCGCAGAAGAGTTCGTCAGTGCAGGAGGGGATGGAAGCCGAGCCGTCACACACCTCGGCCCGCGGTACACACACGCCGGAGAGAGGACAGATGAACTTATCGGCACCGCAGTACGCACACCCCATCTGAGGAACACCACGCGGCAGGGTTAGCACGGTGACCAAAGCAGTAGTGAAGGTTGTTGTTGTTATAATAGTTATCTGCGTGTTTCGCTTATCTTCTCTTGACTTGTCAATGATAGATAGAGAGGTGGATATAGGTAAATGGGTAATTAGTTAGAGAGTTTACTGATTAATTAAACTATTTGATTTTTTGCATTTTTACTTACCACTGACTTTTCTTCATTAAATTGTGCTTGTATGTTTGTTTGTCTATCCGTCTATTTATCTATCTATATACCTGCCTGTCTATCAGTATGTATTTATGTATGTATGTATGTATGTATGAATGCACGCATGCATGTATATATCTGTCTATCAGTCTGCCTATCCATCTATTCATCCATCCATACGCCTACACTGGTCTAGATATATTACGACAGGCCCGACAGGTGTGAGGGATGATGGGTGTGAGTCCTTGTTGCCTCACCTGCACGCGTGGCCCCACCAGGCAACCCAGGCGGCCGGGGAGGCGCGCCATCAAAGCCTCAGCAGTCGTCATATGGTACGAAATTCAGGTGTAGAATAACGTAGTATATTTCTCATAAGGTACGGCAGGATATTACATCAATAATTCATATGAAACTATTGAATATCTACTCAGAGAAAATGTTGCTCTCTACCACTGACTCACTCGTCTCATTTTCACCCTGCTGCGGGTTCGTTAGTGTCACCAGGGAAATGTAGTAACTTCAGTCATCGCTCCTGAAACTCTGCAGGCGTCTGAATCACCAAGGTGAAATGACATTTTTTTCTTTTCTTTCTTTTTTTTTTTTTTTTGCCGCGTTCCTCATGGATCTTCTGCTTATTTTTTTTTCTTCTAGGAATAG
>NC_087154.1:4297500-4315000 GCF_035594125.1 Scylla paramamosain
CGATACAAGAAGTGATATGGATTTCACACAACAGCGGCACTGGCTCACTGATTGGCGTGGCTGGAAGCGTTCCCTGCCCCAATCTCTCACATGTGTATCTATGTATGTTTCCAATACCTTTCCCTGATTATACATTCATTTGTCTGTCTATTTTTTTCCTTCTCTGACGATATTACACTGGCCGATTTCGAGATGATTACCTACGTTCCATCTATATATTTTTCTTACCAATTGCCTAAATAAAGAGGGTAATTTATTTGGGTAAAAATGGGTTATGTGTGTGTATCTTTCCTTCCTTCCTCTTTCCGTATCTCCATTCCTTCCTTTCTCTTTCTCTTTTCCTCCCTTCCCTCCCTCCCTTTTTTACGATCTCTGTGCCTTCATTTCCTCCTTTCCTTCCACACTCTTCCCATACACCAGTTATCTTAATATATATTTGTGTTCACTTGTTCATCTTCCAGTATTCGTCTTCCTTGTTTTTTTTTTCAATTTTGCTTCCCTTTAAAAGTTTTCTTAATCTCTATTTTCATGAATTGAAGAAAAGCATATTAATTTATCAATACAGAGATATAATAAAGTTTGTTGGCTTAATTCAATTGTGAATCAGAGAACAGACTATATCTAGTTTGCACAACGGAATACCAACACACACACACACACACACACACTTTCTCTCTCTCTCTCTCTCTCTCTCTCTCTCTCTCTCTCTCTCTCTCTCTCTCTCTCTTTCTGATCTCCCAAAGCAGCACAACATAATTAAAAACCTCTCCTGATTACTGGCCACCATTCAGCAAAGCGGAACCCAAGGCTTTCACTGCGCCTCCCCGCACGCCGCAGTCCTTTGAGAGCACATGTGTTTTCTGTCGCTCCTCCTCCTCTCTCTTGGTTTTGCCGCTGCCTCTCTTCCTCCTCCTCGTCGTCTTTTTCCTTGTCTTTCTCTTATTGTTGTTGTTGTTGTTGTTTCCTTTCCTTCTTCTCCTTGCACCTCCTACTCCGCCTACTGCTTCTTATTATTAAAATTCATTATCATCGCCATTATCCTCCTTATTCTTTTTCATTCCATTCTTTTCATCCTCCTCGTCCCCGTCCTCGTCCTCATTCCTCCTCCTCCTTCATGTTTCCCTCCAAATTTTTTTCCCTGTTCTTTTCTTCTTCTTCTTTATCCTCCTCTCTCTCTTCAGGGATTCTTATTCTCCATTTTCTCCATGTTAAATTGACCATCTCTCCTAATTCAGCTCCTGCAAATCCTCCTACACTTCCTTCTTTATTATGCATTTATTTTTTCTTCCACTTTACTTTCTGTCTTAATTCTTCTTCTTCTATCTTTCTCTCTCCACGTGACGGTCAGTGAGACTCCTTACCTGTTTCATGAAGGGTGGTCCTGCTCACCCCAAACACAGGCGGCCTCGTCCTCTCCGCCCACGCAATGCTCCACCCAGTCACACAGCAACGCTCGAGGCAGGCAAGGCCCCTCCCCATCCTGACACCCGCCTGGAGGGACACGCCCGACCTGAAAGAGTAACGGTGAGTGAGAAGAAATCGAGTCTCAAATATAGGAGGAAGTGAATGGAACAGACTTAATTATCAGGTTATTAGTGAGTCATTAGGGAAATTTTAATTAATTAGAATTTATGGACTGGGATGATAGGTGAAGATATGAAGGTATGTTTTATACGCACAGGGGACTGCCACGTGTAGGTTTGATGGTTTCCTGCAGCTTCCCATGTTTTCTTATGTTGTGGTCTGGGTATAATGTGTATTGGTAATAATCTTTTATGGATGGTAATTTTAAATCCTCGTTTTTCCCTTTTTTTTTTTTCTTCTGCATTTCATGTGTTTTTTTTTCCTTGCTACCATTTTTTTTTTAATTTCTTTGTTTTTCATTAATTTATTCTTTCCTTTAGATTTTGTATTCCTCCCCCATCTCTCTCTCTCTCTCTCTCTCTCTCTCTCTCTCTCTCTCCCTCTCTCTCTCTCTCTCTCTCTCTCTCTCTCTCTCTCTCTCTCTCTTTCCCTTTGTCCTTAAAAGAGTAGACCTTTCTATCTCATTATTCAATTTCGTTAATTATTTTTTATATCGTAATCAAATCTCCCTGCTCTCATCTTCCTTCGAGAGAGAGAGAGAGAGAGAGAGAGAGAGAGAGGAGAGAGAGAGAGAGAGAGGAGAGAGAGAGAGAGAGAGAGAGAAAAAAACACGACCCCGCTGAGTGTCCCCCCAAGGAGCAATGTGGCGGCAGGAGGCAAGGCGTCTCCGAACCACCGGGCACACTTTCCATCTGACACTCCAGACAGCAAAATTTTCTGGAATGTCGTTTTAGCTTGAGGCTCGACTTGATCTTTTTCTTCCTTCTCGTGCTCCTCGCCTCCTCCCCTTCACCCCCTGCACCTTTTCCTCTATCTAAGCACGGAGACAGTACTCGCTAACTACAGAGACGAGTCTTGCAGAGAATGGTGTGCTCCTCTCCTCGTCCAGCACCTTCCCGTTAAGCTAAGCACGGGGATAGGAACCGCCAACTATAGGAACGAGTCTGCTATGATTACGCATTGAGTTGGAGCTTCACTCTCCGACTGCTGATGACACAATGACACAATCAGTTTTCTAACAAGCATAGGCAATTTTAACGTGCAAAAATAGAACCAGCTGTAGGAAAAGGTTTTAACAATTCGACAACTTTGTAGTCAGTGTCATCTTTCAAACTAACACTTTAAACTTCCACCTATTTTTTTTTAAATTTTCTTTATTAAGATAAAAGAGTGTGCCTACACCAGCTAAAGGATTAAGCGAAGATAGAACACTTACTCGCATTATCTGACACGTTCCTGTTAACCATCACAAGTCATATATTCTATCTATCCATTAATTTCCTGATATCACTTAATGGAATCACTTACTCACAAAATTCAAGGCCACTAGATAATGTAAAGTTGGTCGTGCTGTTTATAGTCACTAGAGATTACAGGTGATTTTTTTTTTTTTTCATATATACAGGCGTGAATGGACAAGGTATGGGGAGTGCAACTTAGCCACTCACAAAAATAAGAATGACAGGAAAAAGTAGTGCTGAGAGTGGTCACTACAGATTACAGGAAACATACAGATGGGTTTTCAAAGATATCCTGGCGTGAATGGAGAGGATAAGGGGAATGTGAGAAGTTCCAATGCAAGACAAATAAAATCGTCTGGGGATAGTTGGGCGGAGCGATCCGGTGTGTGAGTGGCTGCAAGTGTTAGGGATGCGGCACTAAACAGCGGAGACACGAGGATGTGGGCCACGCAAGTTCTTGGTCAGAGAGAACGTCATGTGTGTGTTGATTATCTTTCTACTTTCGTTCATACTGATGGGAGAATTGTTTGCACTCTTAATATTAATCTTATGAATTTATTATTTTGCTTGAAAAAAAAAAATGTTTTAGTTCTGATTCTGTTTTTATTTACCATTTAGTGTTGAATATTATCATTTTGTAAGGAAAAATGTATACATATTTTGTCAATAAATTACGTACTAGAGTGTGTGTGTGTGTGTGTGTGTGTGTGTGTGTGTGTGTGTGTGTGTGTGTGTGTGTGTGTGTGTGTGTGTGTGTGTGTGTGTGTGTGTGTGTGTGTGTGTGTGTGTGTGTGTGTGTGTGTGTGTGTGTGTGTGTGTGTGTGTGTGCGCGCGCGCGCGCGCGAGCGCGGTCTCACCTGAGGTACAGAAGAAGGCGTCCATGGCACACACCCCTGAGCCCAGATGGAGAGCAGGAAGGGTGGAAACTCTGCACGCCTGCTCGCCGCCCTCCTGGCACTCTGACGGCGGGACGAGGAAGTAATCAGTCAATCACTCACTCAGTCATAACCACTCATTCATCGCTACACAAATACTAGGAAAAAAAGCATAAAAAACTGGAGTATTACGGAGTTTTCTCAATCACCTGCATCTAATTATATCTTTTCTAACCAGGGCGTCCCAACTGGTGTATTAGGGAATTTCCTTAGTTATCTGTATCTAATTACTCTTATATCTTCTCACACCAAGGCATCCCACATGTACAGCCTTAAACTAGAGCACAGCCGGAACACACTCAGTACATTGAAATACTCAGAGTCAGTGATCTGGACACAAATAAATCTGAGCTTCGGGAGGATGGCGCCGTGTTGGGAATGGAATCAGAGACCCCAGCATGAAACCCCCAACAAATTACTGAACAACGAGGTAATGCACTCCGAAGTTGTGAGATCTCTATTCTCGGGTTATTACATAAACCTCTGCAACAATACAAACACTTCCTAATTCTTGTAGACACAGAACACATATCACTGCGTATCTGTCAATGCTCAAGAGAGGTTATGGAGTTTTTATCTTAGAGTTCACTACATTTTTTTTTTTATCTTAGAGGTCACTACATAATTTTCCTCGACAACACCAACACTTCATAATTCAGTGACACAGAAAACACATCATCGCGTATCTGTTAATGTTGATGCCTAGCTGTGTAGGTTTTATCTTTGGACTTTGGATCAATGTATAATTTAACGCAGCAATACAAACACTTCTGAAACCTATCATGGCGTATGATGAGTCACCTCCGAGCAGCTACTGAGAACTGCTGGGGTAAGACGATAAGATAACACTCCTTTGACTCTTTTCCTGCGATATACAACACCTCAAAACACTAAAAGCATCGAAATCTTAATAAACATCGACAAAAAAGAAAAAAAAAAAATGAAAGAGTAGATTTAGCAATTTTTAGTCAGTATTATGCTTAGAGATGGCTGTGGAGCAAGAGAAACAGTCTGACAATGGTTGTGACTAGGGAAGACCTCACCAGATCGCAGGAAAATTGTTAAAGGTACCGCCTTATTTGTTATCTGTAGTCATTTTTTTTTTCTCAGTAGGTTTTTTTTTCTTAGTGGAATTTTTTTTCTCATTGTATTTTTTGTTGCCCTTGGCCGGTGTTCATCCTACATAAAAAAAAAAAAAAAAAAAATAATTCCCTTGGTTTGGTTATCTTACCGCATCCCTCCTCGTCGCTGCGGTCCGGGCAGTCCTCTACGCCGTCACAGAGCCACTCCTCTTCCAGCGGGCTTCCGTCCTTGCAGGTGGGGCGGCCAGAGGGGGGACAGGATACCGGGACGGGGCGTGGTGGTGGTGGTGGTGGTCGTGGTGGTGGTCGGGGGAATGGTGGCGTTGAGTGGCATGCCTAAAGGGAGGAAGAGGAAAGGAAAAAGGGGAGTTTTAAAGTATTTTTTAAGTTAACTGTACCAAATATATTATCGGGAGGGGAGAGGAAAAGAGGTATTAAAGTTGTTTTCCCTAAAGCTAACTGTACCAAAGATCTTGAGGAGGAGAGGAGAGGTGAGGGATTTTTAAGGTGCCTTTTTCGTCAAGTACTTATATTGAAACGCTCTCTCTCTCTCTCTCCCTCTCTCCCTTCTCTCTGAAACGCTCTCTCTCTCTCTCTCCCTCTCTCCCCTCTCTCTCTCTCTCTCTCTCTCTCTCTCTTCTCTCTCTCTCTCTCTCTCTTCCCCTCTCTCTCTCTCTCTCCCTCTCTCTCTCTCTCACCTGACCGCCTCGCCTCCACGTACACCCAGTCTCCTTGGCCTGGGCTGGGCTGGGTCATGCCGCACAGGGACCCACGCGGCTCGCACCTCCACTGAGCGGGACCCGACAGTCCGCCTTGGGGAGCTCCGGGGCCGCCGCTGGAAATCTCAAGGCCAGGCATGCGCGATAGTGAGTTCGGACCGGAGTAAGATCCAAAGACGCCTGCTCCTGCAGTATCCTGCGGCAGGGTGGCGTTGCAGGCTCCAGAAAACAGCTGCACATCGTCGATCCAGACCTCAGTGGCAGGTTCGTCTGCTGTCGCCTTCACTACAACCTAAATGGCGGGACGGTGAGGGTAAACATGAGAACGTAAGGGAATAAAGCTACACGTGGGGTGACAGGACGGTGGAATAAACGACACACACACACACACACACACACACACACACACACACACACACACACACACACACATACACGCACACAAAAGCTGGCTAGGTAGATAGGTAGGTAGGTGTATAGATAGATAATTTACTCACCACAATCTATAAAATATTACACAACATATCACTTAAATGGTCCAAAGAAAAACAATATTCTTACGCTTTGCTGAATAAAGAACACATCTTGTATGAGCACGTAAAATACAAAGTCTGACTTAAAACAAGCACTAAAGAAATCATAAAAGCCAAGAATATAAAAGTTAAAGATTATATAAAAACAAACACACACACACACACACACACACACACACACACACACACACACACACACACACACACACACATACACACACACACACACACACACACCTGGTAGGGTAGCGAAGATGGGGGAAGCGTCACACACTCATACAGCCAGTGATCTCCCTTGCTGCGGCACTGTCTCCAGATGGTTGTGGTGGTTGTGGTGGTGATGTTAGCGGGAGCAGAGCTGGCCTGGGTGTTCGGTCTGTGGGCCACAACTTGCTGAGCCACTGAGAGACACCTGCTAGTTCCCATGAGGCGGTACCTGGTGATGAAGAGTTCCACAGGTAATGGTGTCGCAGGTAGAGAATGTGGAATAGTAAGTTAAAGGTAAAGGTCCTAAATCGTATAGTTTTCTTTTATTTCTATAGGAGTCCTTTGTTAATATACTTAGCACTGTAAACATGTTTGCATGGACACAAACAAGAATTCGAGGTTAATTTTGTATTTCCCAGGCTGTCATTTAATTAAAGTTAAGGTCCTAGATTGTACAGTTTCGTTAAGTTATTTACTTCTTTGGTTGTCCTTTCGTAGCATTCAGAGCACTGCAAATAATTGCTTACATGGAGAAGGACAAGAATGCGAGGTTAGTTTTATCCTCTGTAGACTGTTCGTTGATTAAAGATGAGTTCCTAAGTCGTATAATTTCTTTAACCCAATTTACATACAAGTATACGGACTTCCTTTGTCAATATCCAGAGGACACTGAAAATTTATTGCATGGATACGGAAAATAATACGAGGTTAATTAATTTTAAGTCTCAAGGTACAGGTGATTAAGGGAAGATTTGTGAGAACAGAGAAAGGAATAAGGTATCCACTCTAAAGTAGTATTTATAATTTAAATTGTGTCCAAAGTGATGGCGAATGATAAGAAAATAACTGAAGAAACCAACGTTATATTACAAGAAAATAAAAGTGTTATTTTCGCTTTAATGTAATGTTTGCATCTATTTACTGAACTAATTATTCAATTTACACCTTATAGCAAAAGTACTCCCTGTGTCAGCTTTGGTATTCTATTAGTCTTATGAAAGCTCCATACAAAAAAGGGGACCAAAGTCTCTCTCTCTCTCTCTCTCTGTCTCTCTCTCTCTCTCTCTGTCTCTGTCTCTCTCTCTCTCTCTCTCTCTCTCTCTCTCTCTCTCTCCTCTCTCTCTCTTCTCTCTCTCTCTCTCTCTCTCTCTCTCTCTCTTTCTTAATATTTAATGTACTCCACTTACTCAATCCCGCTCTTCTTCAGCATAACTTTTCCATTTATTTTAAATTTTTACATCGAACATTCACAGCCTTTATATTTCTTTCAGGTATTTTCCACTTTACCCTTTCCTGTTCCCATCCCTACCGTAGTCAACTAAATCACAACCTTTATAAGTCATTAGCACCTTTAAAACTTTCCATTTTCACGTTTCTTCCAAGAATTTTACATGAGGTCCTTATATGTATTGTCTCTTATTGCATCTTCTTTTCTATACCTCATCTTCATTTTTCTGTCTCTTCCGTTTGTTCACGTATTCCACAACAGGTACTTATGGTTTGCTACACCCACTACCTAGTTTTTCGATTCAGTCTCTCGTTGCGTCTCCTCTATACCTCTTCTTCATTCGCTCGTGCAGCAGGGTAAGGCAGATATTGAATCCAAACACAGTATAGCGATCCATCATTTGAGCGAGTCGTTTCGTAGCTCATCACTCAAGATACTGCTGCTGCTGCTGCTGCTGCTGGCCGGTTCCTCTCGTCTTTCGTCTCTTTCTCTCTTTCTCAGTTCTCGGAGAATCTCAACCCTCCACAAATCCACAAATACTCCTCGTCCACCTCGTTTTCCTTAACAAACACTGCAATCAGACACTCACTCCCGCTTCTTGATGCGCCTCACTGCACCTCAACGCATACCCAGCCACCCACTGACACACTCACTCACACATACTAACACACTCCTTCATCTAGACACCCACACACACATCTCATCACCGAAACGCTATTAAATGGCCTTTGAATAGCGAACAACTTACTTCCTGGTGTCTCTTTTTATTCTTTCCTCTCTATAGTCTCCTGCAGAGAAGGAAAGAGGTGAAAAGACCAACGTAATGACGTCATACCTGTTTCTCGATTCTCTACCATTGATCAGACCTTAAGTGGCCATCCAATCACACTATAGAAGAGAGAAGCATAAGTAATGTTTTCCTCAACTTCTGAAAGTAACATAATAGAAGAATACGATGTGAAAAAAGGGTGAACTGTAGGAAGGGTAAAGCTGGAGAAAGGCTAAGGATGGGAGAGTGTGGAGCCATCTGGTAGTGGAGACAGCGACGTAGTATTATATGGAGGCGTTACATGTTTACGCCTTCAAAACTTTACCCGAAATAATGATCTCCTTATTTTCGCCTGGCTTCACAACAGTCTTTCCCCGCGAGGCGTGAAGGAGGAAGAGTGGGAGGTTTTGTGTGAGCTTCGAGAAACCGAGTCGAAGCGATGGAAAGTTGAGAAAAGCGAGTCTGATTTAGATGATGAAAGCTTTACCGTTCCGCGAAGTGTGGAAGGGAGTGGTCGGTCAGGTGAGAGGGTCCTGCAAAGGTAACAGTTCAATACACTTGTTACGGATGATGGAAATTCATACAGCTCCTCCTTGCGCTGGTACATCTGTTACTCTTTCCTATATTTGTACAGTGGTTACCTGGAAACTGTTCGGGAACCATTAATTTGTTTTCTGCCCACATGGCTTCAGTTCAGATAAAATTGAAAATTTACTGTAAGAAATTACTCACGCTGTTCCATTATCCATAATTCATTGGCTCATTTGTACGTTCGTCATCTGGAAATTGCTGTAGAATCACTAATTTATTCCGAGGTCTCAGGCGTTCGTCATGAAACAAAGCAAAACTCTACACCAAAAAATATAAACAAGCTAGGAATCGGACAGTACAGTTCATCTAAGAAGACCAATAATAAGTACAAGTCAATAGACATCCTCGCGTCCTCCTTTCATGCTCCAACACCCACGTCACAGGTGTCGGAGGGCAGGCACGGGTATTAGGTAAGGTCACTCCTAAACTCCCCTTGTGTTCTCATCCTGGCTGGGGTAAGTGATGGATGGTGAGGCAGTGTCGCTGTGGTCACACCCTCGTTATGTCCTTCACGGATGTCTCGGAATCCTCACATGCAAGAGGGTAAGGAACTGGGGTTTTATTTACTTTTAATTCTTTATATTAGGAGGCTGGTGAAAGGCACACAAATGGTGAAAGAAGGTCGTTCAGCAGCCGCTTCCCTCAAAAGTCGAAAGATAGATGCCAATATAGTTCTGCATATGCTTTGATACTCCTCTCTTGAAACAGAAGTAGATGGGTAACAAAAAACAGTTTGAGAGCTCTAGAGTTTACTGAGCGGAGATATAAATAAAGAAATGGTCAATAGTCAAGTACCATACACCAATCACTTCTACTGTGTTCATCGTTTTTCCTCAACGATTTCCTTAGGATCTACTAATGTTAGGTTCCATTAAGGATACTGCCAGTAGATCGAAGGAGTTGAGATTCAGGAAAATACAATACAAAGTGAAATTGAGAACAAAAGGTTATTAGACTTCTGACCACTACAGTACGAATAACACAATTCAAAAATCATCAACAGAATGTGCTATTTTTCTTTGCACTTGAATGTATGAAGCTCAAGTCTTGCATAATGTTACTAATTAGCGCTTCGGAACTGACACCAGTAATACACCATTCAGGACCATTAGCTACAGTTTAGATGCAGGGAGTGGCAGCACCAGGCAGCAACACAACCCTCGCGAGTCAATTTATTTTTAGTCAGTACATGCAACGTGACATGGAAAAAATTCTATCACTCTTGTTCTGCCCCTTCTAAGCTTATAAAGGACTCCTCTATTCCCCTTCATGCCCACTTGCGCCCTCTACATGTTAGTATAAGAGATTATCTATGAAGAATCCTGAAGCTCAGTTATGGAAGGGGCCGTCATTTTTGCATGGTTTTAAACGCTCAGTTTCCTCTACAGTTAGTGGTCGCCATTTGTCAGGCAGTAAAAAGTAGTGAGTGTGGTAGTTTGGATGATGACAACAGCGGTGGTGGTGGTGGTGGTGGTAAGTTAAAGTGAATTATGATGATAGAAGACCATAAGACGGAAAGGATGTGATAGTAGTAGTAGTGGTGAAGGAGGAGGAGGAGGAGGAGGAGGAGGAGGAGGAGGAGGAGGAGGAGGAGGAGGATGTGAAAAAGGAGGAGGAGGCGGCGGAAAAGGAAAAAAAGAACAAATATAACAAACAGCAGCAGATCTGAAAACACTTACGAGGTTGGTTATAATAAAGCACCCCATCTAATCAGTAGTAGTAGTAGTAGTAGCAGTAGTAGTAGTAGTAGTTGTAATAGTAGTAGCAGTATCACCACCAGAAAAGGAAACACTTGTAATAGGAGTACTGGAGCAGGAAGAGAAGAAAACACTGCAATTTACCTGAAGGAGAAGGATCGAGGCTGCCGAGAGGAGGACACCGTCTCGCTGATCAAACAAGTGGAGTCCCCCAGGCGTGCCTCCCACAAGCACGGCGGCGTGGCTCCCTTCCTCCTCTGCTGGCGACACGGCAAAGACAAGGACGAATGTGTGAATGCGAGAGAGAGAGAGAGAGAGAGAGAGAGAGGAGAGGAGAGAGAGGAGAGAGAGAGAGAGAGAGGAGAGAGAGAGACGAGAGAGAGAGAGAGAGAGAGAAATAGGGATGTCAGATCAGACACAAGAACAAACAAATCACAATGTTTAACTTCAAAGGTTCAATATTAGCCTTGGAATACGTGAGAGCGTGAATGTAAAGACTGTTTCTTAGTAGTAGTAGTAGTAGTAGTAGTAGTAGCAGTAGTAGTAGTAGTAGTAGTAGTAGTAGTTGTAGTAGTAGTAGTAGCAGCAGCAGTAGTAGTAGCAGTAGTAGTAGTAGTAGTAGTAGTAGCATGTTTTTTTCTAGCCTTTGTATATTGGTGGTCAATAAAAATCTATTTATCTAACCTACTGAGTAGCGACTGAGTCTTAGCAGGCAGAGTCTAGGATAAAAAAGCATTGAGTGTATTACTTAGCATCTCTCTACTCTCTCTCTCTCCTTGGGTGCAGCTCGTAGAGGACGTAAGAGTAGAGTAGCCAGTGACGGACAAGAGACAAAGAAACCAATAGAGGAATAGTGAGCGACATGAACAAATTTTTGACCAAGTGCTGTACAATGGGAGACAGGTGTGTAGATAGTGTGTGTAAGGGTATAGAGAAAGACGAGGGACCTTAGAAGCGAATCAAGCCCTATCAGGACCCAAAAAAGGAGGAAGAGAAGGAGAGGAGGAGTATGGAGGAAGATACAGACTAAATACTCTTCTCAGTGCAGCGTACCTTCGTGCTGGCGGATGTACCACACAGTACCGCCGGTGTAAGATACTTTCCAGGAGCAGAAACCAGAGTCAAAGGAACACGAGGCTCCCCCAGAACAGCGCCCTGCCTCCAGCCGCGCCGCCCGCACCGCCACGCCCCCGCCGCCGCTGCTGCCGCCCACGCCCACCGCCCGCAGCACCAACTAAAAATCAAGGGTAGTAGTAGTAGTAGTAGTAGTAGTAGTAGTAAATATGGTAGTTTTAGGAGGAGGAGGAGGAGGAGGAGGAGGAGGAGGAGGAGCATAATAATAATAACAATAATAATGATAATAATAATAATAATAATAATAATAATAATAATAATAATAATAATAATAATAATAATAATAATAATAATAATAATAATAATAACAATAATAATAATAATAATAGTAATAGTAGTAATAATAGTAAGAAGAAGAAGAAGAAGAAGAA
Organism: Scylla paramamosain; assembly: GCF_035594125.1. Lineage (NCBI taxonomy): Eukaryota > Metazoa > Arthropoda > Malacostraca > Decapoda > Portunidae > Scylla > Scylla paramamosain. The sequence goes on from NC_087154.1 coordinate 4,309,592, forward strand.
GAAGAAGAAGAAGAAGAAGAAGAAGAAGAAGAAGAAGAAGAAAAAGTAGCAGCAGCATTAGCAGCAACAGTAGTAGTAATAATAATAATAATAATAACATTAATAGTAACATCCATACCAGGAGGAGCAGTAGCAGTAACAGCACGAGCACCACCACAGCCATTCACTCCTCACCTGGTACTGGCTGGGCAGGACTTGAGGCAGGTTAACCAAAGCCCGCAGCACTCCGGGACTCTCCACGCGGCCTTGGCTCCACAGCACCTGCTCGCCCTCTTGGTTCTCCTTGCTACCTGGCGTCTGGTGTGCCTCCTCGCCATCTCCTTTTAACCTCAACACCACACGAAGCTCCGCATTGCCAGACAACACACGGTAGAGGAGATTAAAGCAAGCAGCACCTCCTTCCCCTTCCTCCTCCTCTTCCATGTTCTCGCGTGCCTTCTGTGTTTCTGCCTGCTCCTCCCTCTTCCTCAGGTCACCGCGCGCCACTAGTGGAGAGATGAGGTCCGCCCATCGCTGGCCGCCATCGTCACTGCCACCAAGCTCCACAGCCTCCACTCCTGGGTTAGAGAGAGAGAGAGAGAGAGAGAGAGAGAGAGAGAGAGAGAGAGAGAGAGAGAGAGAGAGAGAGAGAGAGAGAGAGAGAGAGAGAGAGAGAGAGAGAGAGAGAGAGAGAGAGAGAGAGAGAGAGAGAGAGAGAGAGAGAGAGAGAGAGAGAGAGAGAGAGAGAGAGAGAGAGAGAGAGAGAGAGAGAGAGAGAGAGAGAGAGAGAGAGAGAGAGAGAGAGAGAGAGAGAGAGAGAGAGAGAGAGAGAGAGAGAGAGAGAGAGAGAGAGAGAGAGAGAGAGAGAGAGAGAGAGAGAGAGAGAGAGAGAGAGAGAGAGAGAGAGAGAGAGAGAGAGAGAGAGAGAGAGAGAGAGAGAGAGAGAGAGAGAGAGAGAGAGAGAGAGAGAGAGAGAGAGAGAGAGAGAGAGAGAGAGAGAGAGAGAGAGAGAGAGAGAGAGAGAGAGAGAGAGAGAGAGTTTTATATGCTAACTACGATAAAAGAAAGACTGACACATGAAAGTCAGGAAGAAAAGAAATTCTAAGTATTCTTCTTACATTTCTTCTTCCTACTTTTTCCTCCTCGCTCCTTTCTCATACTTTTCCTCCTTATTCTCTGCTTTTTCTTTTCCTATTTCTTCTTACTTCCATTCCCTCTTACCTTTCTTCCTTCTCTCCTTCACATATTTACTTCTCCAGTCCTTCCTTCCAAACATATTTTCTCTTAAGTACATAGAATCCCCGAGTTTCCTTTAAACACACTCATTCATCTTGTCTCACACACACACACACACACACACACGCACACATGGACTCTCTCTCTCTCTCTCTCTCTCTCTCTCTCTCTCTCTCTCTCTCTCTCTCTCTCTCTCTCTCTCTCTCTCTCTCTCTCTCTCTCTCTCTCTCTCTCTCTCTCTCTCTCTCTCTCTTTCTGACCGTATTTACCTCCTGCAATGAACTTCCTCTCCTCCTATTCCACCTTGGTTTCCTTATTTCTCTTCCTTCATTAAGTCGCTTCTTTTCCTCCTCCTCCTCCTCCTCCTTTCCTCCCACACAGTAAAAAATTCACGCTTTTTCTCTTTATCTAAAACTTTTTCTCACACCTCTCCCCTGACACCATTTTTCCCCCTTCCGTTTCTTCTCTATTACATTCCCATCTTATTCTGCAGTTTTTTTCTTCCTGCTCCTTCTGGACTTGTGTTTTTTTTTACTTTTACTCCTTTTTCCCTTTCTTTTTATTCCTAGCGTCTCTTCATTTCCTGTCATTTTTCCTTCTCCCTTCTATCTCTCTTGTTTTCCTCGTCATTCTTTCTTCTTTCCACTTACAAGTCTTCCTAATATCAACTCTTCCTCCTCCTCTTCCTTTTCTCCCTTCCTTCCTTCTTTACTTATTTCTATTTCTTCTCATTTCTTTCTATCACACCTTGCATTCGTCTTGTTTCCTTCCTTACACTCGTCTTCGATATTTAATGCTTATTTTTTCCCATCTCTCTCTCTCTCTCTCTCTCTCTCTCTCTCTCTCTCTCTCTCTCTCTCTCTCTCTCACCCTGGTCAGTCAGCTGCCAGTTGGTGTGATCCGTGTGCGTGTTGGTCCATCCACACAAGTCCCGCGTGAAGTTGCAGCTGGTGGCCCTCAGGTGGTCCAGCTCACGCCCACACTGCCGCCCGCGTCCCACCCACACGCCGCCCACGCCCGCTCGGTACTCGCGGCCGTAACCTCGCTCATATTGCATCACCACCTGCAGGGGAAAAAAATATGTTAGTGAGGGTGTTTGGTTAGTTCAGCGTGATGTGGTGTGGTGACTGTGTGTGTGTGTGTGTGTGTGTGTGTGTGTGTGTGTGTGTGTGTGTGTGTGTGTGTGTGTGTGTGTGTGTGTGTGTGTGTGTGTGTGTGTGTGTGTGTGTGTGTGTGTGTGTGTGTGTGTTCCTTTTCATGGTTCATCTTTCTCCGTCCTTCATTTTTTTTTCTCACTATTTCACTTTCTCCTTTTCTTCCTCCTCCTGCTTCTTCTCTTTTTCCTGCGCCTCCAACTCCTCCTCCTCCTCTTCCTCTGCTACACTATTCTAACTGGTTATGAAACCTTTCATAATAAGTAAGTAGTTTCCAGACGGCCAATTAAGGACGTAAAGCTCTGTTGCTGTTTGGTTGTCGTACACAATACTACTCCTCTTCCTCCTCCTCCTCCTCCTCCTCCTCGTCCTGTCTCTCTTCCCTGCTGTTCTGTCTCTCTTCCCTTGCTGTCCTGTCTCTCTTCCCTGTAGCTAGTTAGAAGTAGCTACCAAACAGCCTTGCAAGGACCAAAAGGTCTGTTGCTGTCTGGCTTTCCTTTGTATTCTTCCTCCTCCTCCTCCTCCTCCACCTCCTCCACCTTGCTCCTTCTTCCCTCCGCGCCATCACTCCCACGTGGTCTAGCGGCTAGGACGTCTGGTTTTAACCCAGGAGGCTCGGGTTCGATTCCTGGCGTGGGAACATGTTTTCTCTCTCTCTCTCTCTCTCTCTCTCTCTCTCTCTCTCTCTCTCTCTCTCTCTCTCTCTCTCTCTCTCTCTCTCTCTCTCTCTCTCTCTCGAACAGATATAATAGTTCAGAGGAGTTTGGTGATATTTTGAAGTTTTAAGTTATTTCTCTATATTCTTTCTGTGCTCTTGACGGCGTAATGATAAAAGTTCCTCAGAAATGTTTGGTTTTTATCGCACTGAAGACAATATGTAACTTTTCCTTAAGTTCCTAACAACTCTACCTGATCTTTCTTTTCCCCGATCCACTTGGAGTTGTATATAAGCGGCTTTTTCATGTAAGAGAGGTAGGTGCCAAGGGACAACAAAGTTTATAAATAAAAAGGTTCACTGAGGTGCCAGTCCCGACAGAATAACCAAAAGAATGAACTAGAGCTAGGTAAGTGTCCTGAGACTTCCTTCTTAAAAGAATTCAAGTAATAGCTGCCTCATCACTACTTGTCTATTTTCTCTTGGGAAGACTCACTGTCAAAACGTTATAGAAATAAAGATCTCTTGCTTCATCCTGTGTTTTGTCACCATCACAATCCACTCACTATTCCATTACGTGTCAAAGAGCCTATGGGTGAAAAAAAACGAGACAATGACTTCACTTAATATGCCGTTTCCAAAAAGTAAATTATAGACGGAATAATAAATTCTTATACACATTTTCTAGTGGGTAGGGTATGGGTGTCGGAACGGTGAAACATCCCCGTCCTGGTCCTTAGTTCCCTCATTCACGTAGTCAAGTCGAAACAACGATGCCACTAAACTCACTGTCATGAATTCCAGCGTAGTAATTCTGCTACTTGAAGACAGTATTACCGGGTTCACGTGTCCTTAGGTGGCAGAGTTACCGAGCCAGGAACACTTTAACACCGTAAAAGTACTCTAATATTTCGAAGTCTAAAAACTGATACCCGATTTCTTGTGTTCGTGTATTTCTCTCCTTCTTCTTCTTCTCCTTCTTCTTCCTTCTCTTCTTTCAAAATGTTAGTCAATATATAATGCATATAATAACGAAAAATGTTAGAAAAATTACTATAAATAAAATGTCCAAATATCTTTTTTTCTTTTCTTCTTCTTCTTCTTCTTCTTCTTCTTCTTCTTCTTCTTCTTCTTCTTCTTCTTCTTCCTCCTCCTCCTCCTCCTCCTCCTCCTTCTCCTCCTCCTCTTTCCTTTTCTCCTTCTCGTCTCTCATTATCTTCAACATCCTTTAACAAATTTCAAGATCGTGAGGACAAAAATAGTCAGACACAAACACACAAAAAAAATCCTTCCAAATTACAGAAGCAAGAAAAAAAAAACTTGTAGAAGATGACGAAAAGAATTGTAGTAGTAGTAGTAGTTGTTGTTGTTGTTGTTGTTGTTGTTGTTGTTGTTGTTGTTGTTGTTGTTGTTGTTGTTGTTGTTGTTGTTGTTGTTGTTGTTGTTGTTGTTGTTGTTGTTGTTGTTGTTGTTGTTGTTGTTGTTGTTGTTGTTGTTGTTGTTGTTGTTGTTGTTGTTGTTGTTGTTGTTGTTGTTGTTGTTGTTGTTGTTGTTGTTGTTGTTGTTGTTGTTGTTGTTGTTGTTGTTGTTGTTGTTGTTGTTGTTGTTGTTGTTGTTGTTGTTGTTGTTGTTGTTGTTGTTGTTGTTGTTGTTGTTGTTGTTGTTGTTGTTGTTGTTGTTGTTGTTGTTGTTGTTGTTGTTGTTGTTGTTGTTGTTGTTGTTGTTGTTGTTGTTGTTGTTGTTGTTGTTGTTGTTGTTGTTGTTGTTGTTGTTGTTGTTGTTGTTGTTGTTGTTGTTGTTGTTGTTGTTGTTGTTGTTGTTGTTGTTGTTGTTGTTGTTGTTGTTGTTGTTGTTGTTGTTGTTGTTGTTGTTGTTGTTGTTGTTGTTGTTGTTGTTGTTGTTGTTGTTGTTGTTGTTGTTGTTGTTGTTGTTGTTGTTGTTGTTGTTGTTGTTGTTGTTGTTGTTGTTGTTGTTGTTGTTGTTGTTGTTGTTGTTGTTGTTGTTGTTGTTGTTGTTGTTGTTGTTGTTGTTGTTGTTGTTGTTGTTGTTGTTGTTGTTGTTGTTGTTGTTGTTGTTGTTGTTGTTGTTGTTGTTGTTGTTGTTGTTGTTGTTGTTGTTGCTGCTGCTGCTGCTGCTGCTGCTGCTGCTGCTGCTGCTGCTGCTGTTGTTGTTGTTGTTGTTGTTGTTGTTTGTTGTAGAAGAAGTAATAGAACAACAGTAGTAACAATAGTATTTTGCGATTGAACCCTTTTTGTCTTTTTTCATATTTCATCTTTCCTATTTTTTTTTCCATCGGCAAGTATCTCCTGAAATTCCTCTATATGATTATGTCAGTATGCGTTCCTCAAGTCCTGATCCAAGGGACAACACAATGCAAGATATTCT
>NC_087154.1:4320000-4322500 GCF_035594125.1 Scylla paramamosain
TAACTGTCGGGATGATGAATAATAGCAGCACCAATACGGATTTCATCTTATGCATGGGATGGCAATGAATATGACGTTACACTTTGCATGCAAATTTGATGCGAGGCTGCCAGTAGTAAGTGCTGGTCGTAAAATGCTTGAAGTAAACCAGCCCATTATTTTATCCAGTAGTACATCGTTACGTTATTTTCTGAGACCGATGTGTTTAGTATGATTTTGTTTTTATGTAGCAATAGCGCCTCTCATCAAGGGTAATTAAAATGAGTTGAGAAAAGGGCCTACTGAAGGTGTCATTCCCTTGAGAAGACAGGCCAAATGCAAGTTGTTGTTGTTGTTGTTGTTGTTGTTGTTGTTGTTGTTGTTGTTGTTGTTGTTGTTGTTGTTGTTGTTGTTGTTGTTGTTGTTGTTGTTGTTGTTGTTGTTGTTGTTGTTGTTGTTGTTGTTGTTGTTGTTGTTGTTGTTGTTGTTGTTGTTGTTGTTGTTGTTGTTGTTGTTGTTGTTGTTGTTGTTGTTGTTGTTGTTGTTGTTGTTGTTGTTGTTGTTGTTGTTGTTGTTGTTGTTGTTGTTGTTGTTGTTGTTGTTGTTGTTGTTGTTGTTGTTGTTGTTGTTGTTGTTGTTGTTGTTGTTGTTGTTGTTGTTGTTGTTGTTGTTGTTGTTGTTGTTGTTGTTGTTGTTGTTGTTGTTGTTGTTGTTGTTGTTGTTGTTGTTGTTGTTGTTGTTGTTGTTGTTGTTGTTGTTGTTGTTGTTGTTGTTGTTGTTGTTGTTGTTGTTGTTGTTGTTGTTGTTGTTGTTGTTGTTGTTGTTGTTGTTGTTGTTGTTGTTGTTGTTGTTGTTGTTGTTGTTGTTGTTGTTGTTGTTGTTGTTGTTGTTGTTGTTGTTGTTGTTGTTGTTGTTGTTGTTGTTGTTGTTGTTGTTGTTGTTGTTGTTGTTGTTGTTGTTGTTGTTGTTGTTGTTGTTGTTGTTGTTGTTGTTGTTGTTGTTGTTGTTGTTGTTGTTGTTGTTGTTGTTGTTGTTGTTGTTGTTGTTGTAGCAATAATAAAAATTTCAGTAGTAACAGTAACAGGAGTATCAATACTGTGCCCACACCAAACCCAATAACCTAATATCATTATCACAGGAATTCTTTTTTTTTTTTTTTTCCACCACAACGTCTCCCATTACAAAGGTCAGTCAGGTGATCAGGTGATACGGTCTGACGTCACACACTGGACACCCACCCCCTTAACACACACACACACACACACACACACACACACACACACACACACACACACACACACACACACACATGTTAAAGAAAGCAATCTCCATAGTGTGTGATTTGAAATGGCTCATGGGTGACATGTTTGTAATCATTAATACGTATAAACATATTTGCTCTGATCAATAGTGCTTATACTAATGACAGTAGTAGTCCGTATTGCCAACTGTTTAGGAGAGTATTGTTTAGTGGATTGCACTGGAAGATGCTGTGATTTTTAACTCTTTTACTGCTATAGCTTCTCATTCTGATGTTACACGAATAGTCTTGTATAAATTTCGATGAGAGGATTGCAAGACTACACTTAACAAAAAGGTATCCTCTGATATCTGCTAAAGTTGTTTAGTAATTGTTGCTTAATTTCTGATGACTAAAATGATCTATATTTGCTTAAAATAAAGATATATGTACATTAGCAGTCAAAGAGTGAAGGATATTTGCACGATTCTAGTGATACTGAAGGACTACTAATGTATCTTTTCCCAGCAGGATCATAAATACATCTCCAGCAGGACCGGCAATGCTTACAGAATGACTCACGGGAAGGTCACGGCTTGGCCCAGTAATGGTCTCGACGAGGAAAGTTAAACGCAGAGCAAGGAGCTGATAAACTCGAAAACTAAGGAAAACTTTTATCCTGCTGGGAATCTTCGAGGATTGAGCGTCCCTCCTGTGGCTGAGTCACGTTCTAGCCACTCCGGCTCTTCAGTACCCAAGCGTGACTCCAAGCGACATTCTCCGTTAACGTTGTCTTATTTTTCACTTCTTCCCTTTCCATAATCAGATGCAGACGCTTCCTTTATCTCCCACAATACTTCTAATGCTTCTAGGCTATGTGCTCAGAATTCCAAGTAACCCTTCTTTTCTCCTGTGATCTGTACAGTAATCTGACCTTCTCGTTTCCAGTTCTTGACCACGTGTTTAGTTCCAGACCATCTTTTCTTCAATTTTTCTAACCTCCTTCCCATTTCTAGTTCTTGGCTATTTGTTCAGTTACCTAGGTAATCTATTCTTTCTTCTTGTCTCCTGTTTAACAATCTGACCTTTAATTTTCCAGTTCTTGGCTACATATTCAATTTTTCAGGCTGTATTTCCTCTCCCTGTGCCGTATCTAATAATATTTGCTCCCCTTTCCAGTTCTTGGTCATGTTTTTAATATTCCTAGAAGTCTTTTCTCTCTTCCTGTGGCATGTTTAATAATCTGACCTCCTTCCCTCTTTTGAGTTCTAGACTACCTGT
>NC_087154.1:4330000-4337500 GCF_035594125.1 Scylla paramamosain
ATATATATATATATATATATATATATATATATATATATATATATATATATATATATATATATATATATATATATATATATATATATATATATATATATATATATATATATATATATATATATATATATATATATTATTTTTTTTTTATATTTTTTTCGGTTTCGTTTTTTTTTTTTTTTTTTTTTTTTTTTTTCACGGCTTCTATTCAATGAGAGATACAGCGGTGCCTCCTAACGAAAGACTTTGTGGTCAAGATACGAACCCGTGCGCCTGAGGACCCCTCGGCCACCAAAGCACACCTTCCCATTGTAGCAATAATAATAATAATAATAATAATAATAATAATAATAATAATAATAATAATAATAATAATAATAATAATAACAATAACAACATTTTTTTATTGTTTTCTTCACCTGCTGTGTCCTGGCCTTAATCCCTGATCTGCTGGTATGGTCCTGAGATTTTCCAGTGTGGTTCTTTATATAGTCTTCTGTAATAATACGGGAAGCCTCAAGATGGCAGCAGGTTTACACGTGGCGGCCTCTATATGAAGCATACATAACCATCATCCCTACCCATATCTTCTTTTGATGTCTGGAAATCTTCCTATTGACACCGTACAAACAATCTGATAACTGTTTCTATTCCAGTCGTCCAGTACCATGTTTGTGAAGCAGTTTTTTGTTATCTCTTATCCTAATGCACAAATGAAAACTTTATCCTCATCCCTCGTACGTTATGAAGGTCCTGCGCTTTCCTCCTGTGATGCAACGCCCCTCCTCCGCTCACACGTCACTCACTAAAGCAGAGGTTCTACGACTTTATTGCTTAGTGGCGTATTAATTATACGAGTATATCTTGGAGTTTGATGGGGCACCAACTCTACAGTCAGTGTAGTGCATACCTATCCATGAAAATTACGCTGTGCACTTGCGGGGGAGTTGTAGCGCATTTCTATGTCGCGGCGCACAGTTTGAGAATCACTGCTCTAAAACCTTCATTGTCTTCCACATATTCAAATACAATTTTCTTTAATGCAAGTTTTCTAAGATGCAAACATAACCTTCATAACTCACGCCGCGGCTAAACAATATTTACCACAGTACATTTTTCATTCCTGAAGACTCGAGATCAAAGGCTAATAATTATTAATTTTCCGGGAACGTACGGGATTTGTAGGCCTAAATTGTAAGGGAGCACAAGAATGATGGCTAACTACTTCACCTTAACGGATAAGCGAGTATTCTGTTTACCTTCACAAGAGGAATGGATGAATGGATGTTACTTTTCTTTCTTTTTCTTATATATTTTTTTACTTCTCAAAAAAGTTTGGCAAAGTGATGAGAGAGAGAGAGAGAGAGAGAGAGAGAGAGAGAGAGAGAGAGAGAGAGAGAGAGAGAGAGAGAGAGAGAGAGAGAGAGAGAGAGAGAGAGAGAGAGAGAGTAGGGGGAGCCTCTCAATATGCCGCTTCCAAAGAGTTCATTACAGGAGAAGATTACAAAAAAGTTGAGCAATTTAGTTCGTTTCCGGAGGTGTCTTAAAGGTGCTCCAGGACAGCGCTACCTACCCCCTGCTCGCTCACTGATAAATAACTCGACGACTGACGTGGCTGATATTTTTTTTACGTAAGAAGGGCACTGGCCAAGAAAAAAAAAAACGTTAAGAAAGGCCCAGTAGATTGCCAGTCCCCAAAGAGAGAAGGTAAAAGGATTATGAAAAAACGTAGAAACTATCTTGAAATCTCACTCTCGAAAAAAAAATAAATAAATAAAAAATTTCACAGGAAAGAAGGAAATACAGAAGCAGGCAGGGAGTTCTAGAGTTTACCAGGAAAAGGAATGAATGATTAAGAATACTGTTTAATTCCTGCATTAGATAGCTGAACAGAATAAGGGTGAGAGAAAACAAAGTCGTCTGCAGGGAGGCTGTGGGAAGAGGGAAGGCATGCAGTTAGCAAGATCAGAAGAGCAGTTAGCATAAAAATTGTGATACAAGATAGCAAAAGATGCAACACTGCAGCGATGAGAAAGAGGTTGAGAACAGTCAGTAACAGGAGATGAGTTGTTAAAACGAAATGCTTTTGATTCCACTCTGTCTAAAAGAGTGGTATGAATGAAACCCCCCATACATGTGAAGTGTACTCCATACAAGGATGGATAAGACTCCTATACAAAGTTAGTAGCTAGGGAGGAGGTAGAAAAAAAAAAAAAAGCCGGAGACGACTCAGAACACCTAACTTCATAGAGGCTGTCTTTAGCTAGAGATGAGATGTGAAGTTTCCAGTTTTATTAGTAAAAGACAGAGCGAGGATTTGTAATGTAAAAGAAGGGAACAGTTGAGTGTCACTGAAGAAGAGAGGATAGTTACCTGGAAGGTTGGGTCGAGTTAATAGATGGAGGAATTGAGTTTTTGAGGCATTGAACAATACTAGTTGACTCTGCTTCAATAAAAAAAAAAAAAAATAGAGATCAGATCATACTGCTCAAGATCTTATAGATAAATGTTTGGATGAGACTAATAGGTGGATATAGATATAGATACGTTTCATGAAGGACTAACGGATTCTTGGAGCTTCCTTTATTTTCTTATGTTCCTATTTATTCATAAGGAACCAAACAGGCGATGAACAGTCGGGTCACTAGAATACTAACTACAGCAAGCCTCACGCTAGTCATCCTTAGCAATGGGAAGCCCTCTGAAGCCTTCCTTCCTTCCTTCTTTGCTTCCTTCCTTCTCTCTCCCAGCCTGTGACTGAGCGGTTCACAAGATAAAGGTATCACGTCACCTCAGGGATAAAATGGACTGCAATTAGGTCTTTTCTTTTTCTTATCTTTAAAGGGTGGGACACAGCACAATCTCTCTGCATATGCCTCTGTCTTTTTCTATCTGTATGTCTGTCTGTCTGTCTGTATACCCCATCCCACCCTCTCTCTGTATTGATTTTTTTTTCTCAATCCTTTCCGATCCCTCCCCCGAAACACACTCTCCGAGACTGTCCTCAAGGTGACTATGAATTTTGACTACATTTTAAGGTGAACCTTCAATTCTTTTGCATCATTGATGAATTTCCAGCATTATGATCAGATCTTGTTTATTCCTTCTTCTCAGTGCATCTGCCTCATTTACATTAATCCACCTGCCTCGTCTTTCTCGGGCTATGAAACTATTCAAGGGACCGCGCTACAAAAATAAGCATGTTCAGAATTGTAGCTGGTAAAAAGTCACTTAGCGGTGAAAGTGTTAAAATGCTTTAGTTCAAGGTGTTTGATGCGAAGGTAATCAAGGTGTTTGCACTCCCATCAAGGGTTACGCGCAGGTGGGCGGCGGGGCAGGTGGAAGTGACACGTCTTAACAGCCCCGCCGCTGCTCCCCTAATATCATTCCGCGGTGTAAATAAGTCAAGAATGTAAGTATGGAAACACTGAGGTCATGAAATATTCTCCTATAAATATTAGACTTTTTAGAGAATGTCTTATTTTTCTAAAGACTGCGTGATGATGGTGATGATAGTGATGATGATTTATCAATTTATTTTTTTTTGTGTTTTTTGTTTTTGTTTTTGTAAGTAAGGCTCTGGCCAAGGGCAACAAAAAGTCTGAAAAAAGGCTCACTGAAGAATCCAGTCCCCAGTGAGTAGCTAAAAAAGAATGATCCAAAATATGATGACGATGATGATGATGATGACAGGAACATGAAGACCAGGAAATATGAGAAACCACAAGAAGCTATACGGCCTACACGTGGTAGTCCCCGTATAAAACAGGCCTATCTGTTTCCACCATCATCCTCAATTTGTCCAGTCTTCTTTTAAAGTTTCCATAAGATCATAAGAAAATAAAAGCTCCAAGAATAACAATGGCTTATGATGAAGTTGTTGATGACAATGATGAAGGTGACAATAATGATAAGAGCAAACAAGAATGACATAAACAAAATCCTCATGGTCAGATATCAGGATAGGACAAGAAATAATAGGTTCAAGTTTGATAGAGCAAGTCCCCCTTTGCTGTTTAACCACGCCTAAGCTAACCACGCCAAAGCTCCCACACACATCCACATTGTTTTCTTTCTAGTGATTTTCCGCGTCATGGAAAAAAAAAAAGTCCCAAATAATTCAGAGCCGATGCACAAACGTCCCTCTTAAGGTCTCTCTAAGGAAGTAGGATGAACACAGAAGCTGAATAGATTAGACAAATGAATGGATTACTGTGGTGGTGAGAAATCATAGATAAAGCCGGAGGTATATATTATTCATACCGTTTCAACAGTGAGTCTTCGTCTGAGAGAATAGACAAGTAATGATTTGACAGCTGTTTTCATATCCCCTCTGTTCCCTGATCCACTAGTTAAGGAAATAAAGATCTGGTTCACCCCTGTCTCTTCTGTTCACCACAATCCACTCATAGGTTAAGGTTAAGAGTGTCCGAGCCATGCAGGTCTCTGGCGAATCTTGGTCCTCCTCGGGGAAAGGAATTAACTTCATGGCTTCTCCTCACGCAAAAGTTACCGAAGTTCATCAGTTATTTCAAGCAGATTGGAAAAGTTTGTGCGGCCATCATGAGGAAAAGTTTTTTTTTTTTCCTTCAAGCCAATCAGTACTACACACGACTACCAAGATTTATTTCAATCAAGTATTAGTTTATCAATACGTTACAATTGTACTGGATGAGCAACTATGAATGTGATTTTAAATGGAAGAGTAGAAAGAGAGGGGATTAACTGACAATAAATGAGATGGAGCACAGGAGAGAGAGAGAGAGAGAGAGAGAGAGAGAGAGAGAGAGAGAGAGAGAGAGAGAGAGAGAGAGAGAGAGAGAGAGAGAGAGAGAGAGAGAGAGAGAATGAGAAAGGAAAGTTTTGTAAAAAAAAAATATATCGGTAAATTTGAACAAAATCTGTTAAAGAAAGTAAAGTAAAAATGGAAAGAAAACAAGTAGTTTGTAAAGAAATATTAGTCGGAATATAATAATGCTAAACAAACAAGAGATACGAAACAATGTAGTGTACTGGGAAATGATTATGAAAAAGATACTAACAAGAAAAAAGCAAACCTGCATACAAAGCAAAAGGAAGCGGAACTAAGCTTGATGAAAGGGGTGTTGAACAGAACACACGGAAAAACGCGAGGTTCTAGGAAAACCAAGAATGTGTAGGGAAATATCAGATTCACAACAAACACGAGGTAGATCACTACGCAGGACGGCGCTTATCTAAACTGAGGCAGCAGCAACACGCGAGTCTTTCAGTGGCAGCGATACGGTCTGGCCTTCAGGCGAGACAGGAGCGTAAACCCCGACACACACGCGACGCCCAGCGGTACACACACCCCAAACAATTCCTTTGTTGTACATGTATCGATCAGGACGTGTGGGTGTGTGTGGGTGTGGCTGAGTATCGCACTTCAAACGTTTTACAGTGCCAACCTTTCAGTACTATTACCACCGAATTATGACAGCGAAAAAAAACAACTTTATTTACCTGTTAAAATTAATATATATTCCTCCTTCTTTTACTTGTCAAACAGAAATCTAAGTAGCTTAAAATCTCTTATCAACGTAGTCTTTCTTCCTCCTACATGTGTTTCTCCGTCAGCAAATGTAAGACCACAAGAAAATAAGGGAAGCTGTAGAAAGCAATCAAACCTACACGTGGAGATCCTTGTACAAAGCAAAGCGATCTACGTCCACCTTTCATGTCTATCTATAGATCTGTCTAATCTTTTACAGCTCCCTAGTGACTCAGCACTAAAGCCCTGGTTACTATGTCTATTCCAGCCACATGCCACAATAACACTGGTGAATCCCTCGGGTCTTTATGAAGCAATCCACTGTAGCTGGCCTTTTATTACTTGTTATATTCTAGTGTAGAAATTTGGCTTATCCCTTCAGGCTTTCATCGTAAGAAACTCAAATGTTAGTATGTTAGTTAGTGTGTGTGTGTGTGTGTGTGTGTGTGTGTGTGTGTGTGTGTGTGTGTGTGTGTGTGTGTGTGTGTGTGTGTGTGTGTGTGTGTGTGTGTGTGTGTGTGTGTGTGTGTGTGTGTGCGCGTGTTCATGGAGAAAAATCTTGTTTGGCTGCGATGTTCTTGGTGATAGTTACTGTTCCTGGTTCTCTCTCTCTCTCTCTCTCTCTCTCTCTCTCTCTCTCTCTCTCTCTCTCTCTATCTCTCTCTCTCTCTCTCTCTCTCTCTCTCTCTCTCTCTCTCTCTCTCACACACACACACAAACACACACACACACATACACACACACACACACACACACACACACACACACACACACACACACACAATGTCATTAAAATTTCTGTGGTGAAGATTGCAATCTTGTCAACAAACGGTGTGTTGCAAACACAGCACAACACACACACACACACACACACACACACACACACACACACATACATGGCAACTCAAGGGCAGCTTTACAAACAAACAAAATAAATAATAAAACATAAGCCTAAATAAATCAAACTATTAATCAGAAAGAGTTAGATAGATAGATAAATGGACAGAGAGAGAGAGAGAGAGAGAGAGAGAGAGAGAGAGAGAGAGAGAGAGAGAGAGAGAGAGAGAGAGAGAGTACTCACGATGGAAGGCCCAGGCCTGAAGAGGATCAGAAGCAGTCCAGCCACAAGGGGACAGCCCGAAGTCGCAGCTCCCGAGGGTGACTGGAGGACAGAGAGTAGTGTATGTAAATGTTCATCCTTTTTAATGGTAATTTTTTTTCTAAGATTTTCGCTGAAAAAGATTTTCGCTTGGATATTTGAAAACAATAGACCAAATTAAAGGTTACATGTTAAATTTATATTTTTCTAAGCTCTATAAGCATTTAGGAGGCTGCAGTACAAAAAAAAGTGTCTGCAAAAATATTAGTGACTATTTTCTATGGAAAGATAGATTATCGAACAGAGAAACGATTAATATAGGAATATTAATCTGCCCGACAACAAAGTTAACATCTTGCTTTCTACTTGTGTATTCTTATCAACAGTCCTTTGCTTGTAATCATATATCTCTATGTCATGTTTACTCCAAATATGCTACATAATCGTTATAACAAAGACTAGTGTTTTGCAGCATTCTCTTTTTCATGTTAATGTTTTTATAAATTTAATGATAAAGATTTAAGCAATTTTCACTGTCCCCTTTTATGTCAGTATTTCTACAATGTTTCATGACGAGGATTTTAACGTATTTAGGTGTTCGCTTTTATATCAAACTAGTTATAAAGTTTCACGACAAAAACATTAGTGCTTTTCATCATTCTCTTTATGTCAACGATGCTGTGAGATGAAAATTTTAACGTTTTCAGTTTTCTCTTTTACGTCATTGTTGGCCTAAAGTCTCAAATGAAGAATTGGACGTCAACACTTCAAAGTCTGGCAGAAAAATACAAAACTCTTGCAGTAGGAAATTAAAAAGGGACACTAGTATATTCTATTACTTTCTAGGTGCGGAGCGAATAGTGTGGCAAAATAAGTAGCGAATTCTTGTACT
>NC_087154.1:4342500-4347500 GCF_035594125.1 Scylla paramamosain
ACTTACTAACGAAGTGACCGAAGGACTGACTGACTGAATGACTGACTAGCTGACTAACTGCCAGCCTGCCTGCCTGAATGAATGAATGAATAAATGAATGAATGACGGACTAAATGAATGGCTGGCTGGCTGGCTGGCTGACTGACTGACTGAATGACTGACGGAATATATAAATGAATGAACGGGTGATTGATTGACTGATTCAATTAGTGAATGATTGAATGACTGACTGACCGACTGAGTGACTGCCTGACTAACTGAGAGAATGAGTGAATGAATAACTGGCTGACTGAATTAACAAATAAATTATTGACCGACTGACTGACTTATTGAATTACTATCTGATTGATTGACTGACTGACTGACTGACTGACTGACTGAATGAATGAATGAATGATTGATTGACTGATTGGCTGACCGAGTGACTGAATGAATGGATGACTGACTGATTGACTGACTGATTGAATAAATGAATGAATGTATGAATGAATGAATGTTTAACTGACTGACTGACCGAATTACTGAATGGATGACTGGGTGAATGACTGACTGACTGACTGAGTTACTGACTGAATAAATGAGTGAATGAATGAATGAATGATTCACTGATCTCTTCGAATGCTGCACCAACTTGAGTCTTATGGCATCGGAAAAAAAAGAAAGAAAATATACCGATTAGAAATGCAATTAGTTATGAAATAAAGAAGGTTAAAATATTTGCGACACATTTCAGAGCGTGGCGCGACAATATTAAGCGGTGAATTAGGTTACAATTAAATTAGCAAAGTCAGAAGCATTGCGAGGCTCAGTGAGCAGTGCAAACAGAAAAATATCTAAAAAATTCTAATGCTAACACCGGATACATTTTTTTTTTAATAGAAGAACACCACAGGAGTAAAGAGAATGTTTTCGTAATAGTTTGGTGTAAGAGAATGTAAGACGATAGGAAATTAACAGATGCTGCAAGAAGCCAACAGGCCAAGATGTGGTAGTACCTGTATAAAACATGCCTACCTATTCACATATTATTTCATATACATAAATGTGTCTAATCTTTCATTAAAGCTCCCTACTGATCCGGCCCTAACAACCTGATTGTTAAGTCTATTCCATTCATCTACCACATTATTTGAGAACCAATTTCTTCCAATCTCCCTTTAAAATGTTACCCTTGTTATAGCTCCTGATGCCACTTACAGCTCTCTTAACCTACGCCTCTGTAAGGAATGGGGATCCTTATTATAATGCCTTTTTTTTTTTATGAAGGAGGGGATCTGACCAAGGGCAACAAAAAAGGGAAAAAAGCCCACTGAGGTGCCGGTCCTTGAAGGAAAGGGCCAAAAAAATTATCCAAAGCTGGAGAAGTGTCTTGAAACATTTTGAATGAATTTCGGTCACAGGAAGGAGGAAATACAGAAGCAGGCAGGCAGTTTCCAGAGTTTACCAGTAAAAGACCTTTATCAGATCTCCTCTTAACATACTGTATGTCTGTCTAAGGAATGTTATTGCTATTTGCTATCCCGTATAACACTATCGACCCTTGTAATCTCAGAAGGCCAAGGAAAACTCACCTGCAGCGCGTCCCCAGCGTCCAGCTTGAGCCTCGTGACCAGCAGGTGCAGCAGGTGGCCTGGGGGCGGGGTCAGCTTCCACTGGCAGGTCACATTGGACCCGTACGTGTCAGGGTAGTAGGGAGACTTGACCTGACCTGACCCGTGCACCAGGACCTCCCCGCCACACTCTGTAATGTAGCACGAGAGGTCAACGTTCGTGGGCGTGCAAAACATACAGGCGCGCGAGCACACACACACACACACACACACACACACACACACACACACACACACACACACACACACACACACACACACACACACACACACACACACACACACACACACACACACACACACCATCGCGGCTCTGAATTACATTAAATTAGGTTAGGGCAACACTCATCATTTCTTTTCATATGACAAATAAAGACAATCATTCCAGTTAATGCTTCGTTCTCACAACCACAGAAGACCAGTGATATAAATCAACACGTCCAAAGGGGGAAAGTGCCACGAGGGACAGATGTATGTCAGTGAGGGAGGGAGGAATAGATAAATGGCCAAGGGAAACAGTGACCTCCTCATCACCGACAGATTCACGAGGAGGTCAGTGCTGGGAGAGCAGGCCATCACGAGGCAGTCAGACAGATGAGCAGACCAAGTCACGGATAACAGCAGGCAATCTGGAGCCAAGAATAGCCAGTCTCCACGCATCCACCACAGCCGGGAGCACAAGGGAACGCAAAGGAAGAACTAACAGCACCAGACATTTTGTCCCTTAAGTGCTTGTTGGCGTGCTTTTCTGCTTAATGTGAAGTAGGGAGGTAGGATGGTAAATAAGGAGCACACTGGAACAAAAAGAAAGAACAAACGACAGCAGATTTGTTGCTATTCTGTTTAGTGTAAAGTGAGAAAGGACTGTAAACGAGTAACATAACAGAACACAAAGGAAGAACAAACAGCAACAGCTATGTTGGTTCATACGGGCTCTTTGTGGGGACTGCACTATCTAACAAGAGGCATAGTAAAGATGAAGGTTCCTCTCCACCACAGAAGGAGGAGGAGGAGGAGGAGGAAGAAGAAGAGGAAGACAGAAAAGATGACAGGGCGTAAACACAGGTAATGGAACTGAAAGATAACAGGAAAAACAAATAAGAGAGAGACAGGCAGGGAGATGACAAGACCTCTACGCAGGTTAGAGGACAGACCAATAAGAGGGATGACATGACAGACAGATGCACTGGTGACAGGACAAGCAGGCAACAAAACTCAGATACGTGGCAAACAGACAGATAACAAATCTCACAGCCAGATAGACAAATGAAAAGACAGACACGTGACAGGACAGAAAGGTAAGAAGACAAACAGGTAAGAGGACGGATCGGTGAAAGAAGAGACAGGTAACTGAACAGGTGGTGAAATCCTTAGGAGTTTTCTAATGCCTTTCTGCTGCTTCAGATGCTACAGGTGGAAGTCTGAAATAGATCTCAACCCAAATATTTATGAGAGTGAGAGGAAAAGCAAGAAAAGAAGGAGAAAGAGGTACAAAAGATAAGAAAGAACACACACACACACACACACACACACACACACACACACAGGTCAGATAGATTGTGTGTGCGTCGTATAAAGGAGGATTATCAAAGGAAAAGCGAACCAGTACCTGAAAAAAAAAAGTTGAAAAAAACAGTAACAGAGGATTTGCGTGGCTGGTTCCGGAAAGCTGCAAGGATTCAGCCGTGGATTGGAGGCGAAAATACTTCACTAGCTGATTTGTGTTGGTGGTGTGTGTGCGAGATAGGAAGAGATCACACACACACACAAACACAAACACACACACACACACACATTCAGACACGCCTGCTCACACAAAGACTCACACACAATAGATCAGTGCATTATAACACACGAAGAAGTTGAGCGCGTGCCATAAACATCTCCATATTCAAAGAGGAACATGATAAAGCTGTATTGAGAGTTGCCACCAGTAACTTGACTCGGTGCTCTAAAAGTCTTAAGGACACACACACACACACACACACACACACACACACACACACACACACACACACACACACACACACACACACACACACACTCAGGACTGAAGGGTTTTTAAATGAGGAAAAAAATGTACGGAAATCTGCCTCAGTTTTCCTATTACAATTGTTGACGTTCACAGTTGCTGACAGATTCCTCTAAACGTGCCCCGCTATATCTGAAACACCTGTATTTACTTCAATCGATCACACACAAGAACATAACCGAAGTTGCAAGAAGCCAACAGACCCATGTGGTAGTGCCCGCATAAAACATAAATACCTAAATCCATTTCCCATCGCTATCCATAAATTTAGTTAATCGTACCTAGAAAATAAGATATGGATGGTGGCCAATATACGTGAACATTTACATAGATAAACTGTACATACATTGATACTTTCCTTATTCATCGGTAATGTTAGGAGTTGCATAGATTAAAAAGGTGAGTGGGTTGTTGTGATGGTACGAGGCAAGATCTGCTTCATCCTGCGCTTCCTCACAACCACAATCCACGCAATGTTCAGAGTCAAGCAAGGAGGAACATAGACGCAAGGAGGAATGAAGGAGGAACGCGAAGACAAAAACCCCCAACAGAGAAGTCACGCTGAGGTTATTGCGCGTAAATTGAAGATCATACGATTCGCTTAGACATCCGGGAAGGGAAACAGAACAATTGCCTCATTTGTCAATTAGTTTGAATTTAACGAGAGAGAGAGAGAGAGAGAGAGAGAGAGAGAGAGAGAGAGAGAGAGAGAGAGAGAGAGAGAGAGAGAGAGAATCCAAATTTAGCCCCAAACCTAAACTCGTAGAGGAAACAGCTACTTATAACACACGAGTTTGTTTACATGCCTCACATACCACACCTGCTCCGCTCTGCCCTTGCTCCCACTCAACCCCACCTCCGCTAACACTCCCACCATTAGCCGTACCGCTCTAACCTTTCCCCCAACCATTGTCCCAACTTATCCTTCGCGTCACTAGCATCCTCCCACACACACACACACACACACACACACACACATACAGACATCCCTGATCCAAGATTAGAAAGTAGTTTACAGGATACGAGGCAAAGGGACCTGGAATACTCCTCTAGGCACTGAGATTTTCGTGGCTTCCCTCGTGAGAAATGACGGTGATTCAGTTACGGGGAAGAGAGAATAAGAAAGAGAGCTGGGCAGGAATGACTCGCGGACTTGATGCACGAAAATACTTGGTAGATGGAATGCTGGAATACGTGGAGAGGCAAGTGATGAGTGTGCCCAAGGTGCGTAGAGAGCAAGGGGGAATCACTGGTTATGTGTTACGTGAATGGAAGTGTTTGATTGGATGGCTCTGCGGTAAAAGAAGGGGGAGGATTGCATTAGAGGAGTGTTTGGGGGGTGTGCCTCCTACCTCGTG
>NC_087154.1:4355000-4365000 GCF_035594125.1 Scylla paramamosain
ACTCAAAAGGCAATCGTTACTAGATCCAAAAACAAGTTAAATTATTGTACCTGGATTATTTATTTTATCTTTTTTTCAATGTGTCATATACTAGTGCAGCTACACCACAAATACCATTAAAATGTAACCGCTACCATTTTCGTTACCAGTTCCAGACTCACGTTCACGAAGACTTTCAATTATTTCCTTTTTTTTCAGTGAGTCAAGTCATATACTAACGGAACTATACCAGAATACAAACGCCACCATCTCCGTTTTCAGATCCATAGGCAGGTAAAAGAAGCTGGAGTAAAATAAAAAAAGTATGCGCCTCAATCTTTTCAAGAGAGAGAGAGAGAGAGAGAGAGAGAGAGAGAGAGAGAGAGAGAGAGAGAGAGAGAGAGAGAGAGAGAGTGACAAATAACATCCAGCTCGACGCCTCACGTTACGCTGCTTTCATCATTAGCCTCAACTTGTCGCTCGAAGTCTACCGGGGGAAATGTTTGACTCGTGAAAATAGCTTAGATTCTCTCTCTCTCTCTCTCTCTCTCTCTCTCTCTCTCTCTCTCTCTCTCTCTCTCTCTCTCTCTCTCTCTCTCTCTCTCTCTCTCTCTCTCTCTCTCAGGAATGTATTCACTCCCTGCTCTGATCGCTGTCACTCGCCCAAGGAAATAAAGAGATATGTTCTGACGTTTCTTCAATGGTTGGGTGTTCTCAGCGCAGAATTCAGCGTAAAATTTCAGTGTTGGGCAGGTCACAAAGTTTTAATGCTCGCTTTTCTAATTTTTCCTATTCTTTTTTTTTTTTTTACTTCTTCCTCTGACTCTTCTGTTGTTGCTGTTGTTGGTCCGCTTTGTTATTTTTTTCGCTTTTATAAACTTTTCTTTTTCTTCTTCTTCTTCTTTTTCTTCTTCCTTCATTAGAATTGGCGAGACATAACTTTCATCTATTTGCCTTTTTTTTAAATTTTTTATTTCATTCCACTTCTATCCGTGTGAGAACCAGTCCTTACCTCGCTTCCCCTTCTCCTCTCTCTCTCTCTCTCTCTCTCTCTCTCTCTCTCTCTCTCTCTCTCTCTCTCTCTCTCTCTCTCTCTCTCTCTCTCTCTCTCTTTCCACACACACACACACACACACACACACACACACACACACACACACACACACACACATCTGTACTCACCCACGAGTAGCCAGGAGTACTGCAGAAGGAAGCCAGTTCTGGTCGTGTCTTCCAGTGGGTCAAACTTGAGCGTGATCTCTGAGCCTTGAGAGACGAAGTTCCTCTTGGCAGGCAGACCGCCACTCAAGGCCATTACCAGCTCGTCGCCCTCCACCACCTGTATGGCAAAGGATCATATTCTTAAACACTTCTGCGCCGTAATTCCACTACATTCAAAAGGTTCTATGTAGTTGAAGTTACACTGGTTTTTTAGCGTGTTTTTAACGGTTTTGGTGAAGGATAGACAAAATTTTTATATTATTAACGGGAGAAACACTCTTGAGAACCTGGCTAATCATCTCTGTGGCCTTGGAAAACAGTAGTAGTGAGAGAACAAAGTGTTTCTGAATACAGACCAGAGACACATCGATGATCCCTTTGTGAGCTCCGTGAGACACACGCCAGTATTCTTAGATCCATATTCTCAAATGTTTTAGTGTCTTATCGCGACTACTTTCTACTGGCTCTTGTGGATGTTACTGGGATTTCTAATGATGTTTTCGTGATTGTAGTGATAGTCTAACAAGGGTTCTGAACTGTCAAATTGGAAGAAAACTACGAAGAAACTACGAAAGCGGAATTTACATCTTTGACTTTTGGAAATAGTCCTAACGAGTGTTGGATGATGCAGATCTTAAATGCTTTGGGTTCTCATAAGAACATAAGAACATAAGAAATAAGGGAAGCTGCAAGAAGCGACCAGGCTTACACGTGGCAGTCCCTGTATGAAACACTCCTACCTATTTCCATCTGTTATCCCCATCCATAAACTTGTCTAATCTTCTCTTAAAGCTCTCTAGTGTCCTAGCACTAACTACATGATTACTGAGTCCGTTCCACTCATCTACCACTCTATTTGAGAACCAATTTTTTCCTATCTCCTTCCTAAACCTAAATTTTTCAAGCTTGAACCCGTTATTTCTTGTTCTACCCTGGTTGCTGATCCTAAGAATTTTGCTTACATCTCCCTTGTTATAACCCTTATACCACTTAAAGACTTCTATCAGGTCCCCTCTTAACCTACGTCTCTCTAGAGAATGTAAATTTAACCGCTTCAACCTCGCCTCGTAAGGAATACTCCTCATCCCCTGTATCCTTTTAGTCATTCTCCTCTGTACTGATTCTAATAGACCTATATCTTTCCTGTAATGTGGGGACCAGAACTGCACAGCGTAGTCTAGATGAGGTCTGACCAGCGCCAAGTATAACTTTAATATTACTTCCGGCCTTCTACTTTTAACACTCCTAAAAATGAATCCTAGTACCCTATTTGCCTTGTTTCTGGCTTCTATGCATTGTTTCCCTAGACGGGGTTCAGAGCTAACTATAACTCCTAAATCTTTCTCGTACCCTGTACCTACCAGAGTTTGGGTGTTTAATGTGTACCTATTGTGTGGGTTTCCTCTACCTACGCTAAGCACTTTGCATTTATTGATATTAAATTGCATTTGCCATCTATCCGTCCATTCATTCATTCTATCTAAGTCTGTCTGCAAGGCGATGGCATCCGCTTCTGACCTAATTAATCTACCTATCTTTGTGTCATCCGCAAATTTACTAACATCGCTACTAATTCCACTATCCAAGTCATTGATATATATTAGAAATAATAAATAAATAATAAGATCTATATTCAAAGGCCACTGAGATTATTGTTTGGACTCTTATGAAACCACTCGTGAAAATGCCAGTACCTTCACTAGAAATTGTTAAAAGAAGACATTCTAATGTTTAAGAATGTTGCTCATATACAAAGACTCTCGCAAGACAACAACTTGGAACGAAAGGGAAACAAGAGACTGGATTACATTATTTCAGGCACCAAACCGACAATCAAGTATACACATTCAAGTAAACAATACACACATGAGCATTTAAAAATACAAGTAAATAAGGAGATTCTAGCAGGGAAGTTAATCTAATCAAGACAGCTCCTAAAATGAAAAATACATATAAATAACAGGAGACATATCAACAACAAACAAACACACAAGAATGTACAACCCGACACAAAGAAAACGGAGAGTATGAAAGCAAAAACATATATTTTCCATCGGACAAAGACGGAAAACGAATTACGAATTAATGTTTGAGTATTACATATAGGAAAAGAAAAAGCATTTACTCTCAAAAAAAAAAAAAAGAAAGAAAAGGGAAGGCATGTACAGTATCAAAGCAGACGAGCCAGCAAGTCAGAAAACGAGTAATATGGTCGTGTTAAAAGGCAGAAAAAGTCACTATGATTATGGAGAGAAAAAAAATTGACACACGATGGACAGATAAGAACCGACATAGAAAGAGAAGAAATAACATCAAATCCTATGGTGCTAATAAAATGAAAGAAAAAAAAACATTTAACAAGAGAATAACATCACTGATTAATCTGCTACAAAAAAATACGTAAAAAAGATGAATATGATGAATAATAATATTGAAATTCATTTTCTCTCTCTCTCTCTCTCTCTCTCTCTCTCTCTCTCTCTCTCTCTCTCTCTCTCTCTCTCTCTCTCTCTCTCTCAAAAAAAAAAAAAAAAAGTTTGCTTTGTAAAGGCTTGTAAAGGTCTGTACAATAAACAATAACTGAAATGAATGAAAATGACAATAAATAAATGTCCAAACGTTCTCTCTCTCTCTCTCTCTCTCTCTCTCTCTCTCTCTCTCTCTCTCTCTCTCTCTCTCTCTCTCTCTCTCTCTCTCTCGCGGCGCCCTTTGTCACACCCGGCTGCTCTCACTCAAAGGCAACTCAAAGGTAACTTCTAGCACTGCCCATAGCCATTCTTCACTCCAAGGAAAGGAGTCACGGACGTCTTTTCATTCCGAGCAATGCCATTAGCCACTAGGAAGGGAAGCGCAGCGGTCATCTTAAGAGCTCTCCAGAATACCAGCGCAGCGTGAACTGTGGTGACGGTGGTGGATGGGGGGAGGGAAGGAAGAGGACGAAGGTAGAAGGGTTTTGTGGATGGTTTTCTTGTTAGTAGTAGTAGTAGTAGTAGTAGTAGTAGTGGTGGTGGTGGTGGTGGTGGTGGTAGTGGTGGTGGTGGTGATTGTTGCTGTTTTTGTTGAGGGTGTTACTACTACTGCTACTACTACTACTACTACTACTACTACTACTACTAAAAAAAATATTCCTGTATAGACCCTTTTCTCTATTACCACTCGATCTCCTTTCCTCGCCATCGCTAAAAATATACTTAAATATATGCACCCTTTTTGACATCTCTGCCAGTACCGTTCCATATATAACGAAGTATAAGAGACTCTCTGCTCTCGTATTCCATTGATGTAAAAGGTGAGATTCATCACCTACCCATACAATTTGAAAGATTAACCCTTCTATTGCTATGGTCGTATTTTCTGTTAACGTTCAGGGCATGTAAAAATAAAAGATCACTTTCATGGAGACACAGAAAAGAAGAAAAGAGATTATTTTTGTATTTTCTAAGTTACATAATTGTTTAAGAGACTGTACCACAAAAAAAAAATGCTTTAGGAAATCGTAAGTGGTTATAGGGAAAAACATTTGGCCAGGATCTTTCATAACTACTTTCCCTCCCATTTTCTTTTCGTGTCTTGTCATTCTTATCTCCACTTTACTTTCTTCTGCGTCTTCTTCTGTCACAACCACCATTCTCCTGCCTTCCTTCAACGCACCCATAAACCTTCTCTTTGCTCTGACCTCTCCTCCTCCTGCCTGGTGAGTCCATCTCCAGCATCCACCTCTCCACGTACTCCTCATCTCTCCCCTGCACATGGCCAGACTCCCTCAGCCTCGCTTCTCTATTTTGGCCTTCAAACTGACGCACGCGCACTATTCTTTTGATTTGCTTATTGACTCCATTGTGTTCAATTTCTTTCCGTAACAAAAATAGAAAAAAAAAATCCGAGACAGGAATTATCTCACACATATACACAACTAAGTCGATACTTTTTGAGTACGCTAAGATATGAAAATGTGGGATTGGAAACTTTTAAGAATATGGTCAGTAGTTAATTTTTCTTTTAAAACCGTAGAAGAAAGAGGATTAGGAGGAGGAGAAGGAGAAGGAGGAGGAGGAGGAGGAGGAGGAGGAGGAGGAGGAGGAGAAGTTGGTGGAAGACTGAATGATACATAATGTATCTGAGAGTTTATTATAACAAAGGAAGCCGCGCCAGCGACTAAGTAGAAAATCTCTCTCTCTCTCTCTCTCTCTCTCTCTCTCTCTCTCTCTCTCTCTCTCTCTCTCTCTCTCTCTCTCTCTCTCTCTCTCTCTCTCTCTCTCTCTCTCTCTAATACATCCACCCACCTACTCAGATACACGCCCAGCCACTCAAGGACTTTCTTTAATCTTACTTTCCTGGTTTTCCTTTTGGTTGGCAAAAATCTTCAAACGAAAAAATAGTATATATATATATATATATATATATATATATATATATATATATATATATATATATATATATATATATATATATATATATATATATATATATATATATATATATGATTTTTGTTTGCCATGCACTCTCTCTCTCTCTCTCTCTCTCTCTCTCTCTCTCTCTCTCTCTCTCTCTCTCTCTCTCTCTCTCTAGGAGGATTTTTGCCTTAGATTAAGCACATCTCTTTCACCTCCTACATTAAATGCTCTTTTGAACCTTCTTTTATTTCCTCCTACTTCTCCTCCTTCTCTCCAATTCAATTTTTCTCTCGAATTTGCTTATTTAACCAAGTATACAAATGCGTTAGTAAATATCATTCTTACAGGTGGGCCCATTAAATGTAAAGATTTTTTGAGTTCTCAAGAAAACTTTTGCAGTAATTAATGAGCCTGGGTGTACAAACTAGCTGCTAATGCTCCTCATCCTCCTCCTCTTTCTCCCTTTTCTTCTTTTTTCTTCTCCTCTTCCTTTTCCTTCTTCTTTTCTTCTTCTCCTTCTGTTTTTTTTTCTGCTGATTTTTGCAAAATCCTTTTCTAAGCAATCACAGAATTCATATAAACATCACTGAAAATCCTAATAACTTCCTGTATAGCGTGTTAAAAGTAGGCAAGATAGATCACCGGAATCTTTAATAATACTGTCTTTTATGAAAAGCCTTGCTAATGTTAATAATAATAGCTTTCCGCGATGATTAGTTTCTCATTCTAGGATCCTTTGACTCCACGGTAAGACAAAGGCTTCCCCCATGCCCCCTCCACTCCTCTCTCCCAGCTAAGCATGACACACTTCAGTAAACTCTGGAACTCCCTGCCTGGTTATGTATTTCTCCCTTCTTATGACTTGAATTCTTCCAAGAGGGAGGTTTCAAGATACTTCTCTAGTTTTGGAAAATTATCGTGACTATTTCCTCTAGGGACTAACACCTAAGTGGATCTTTTTTCATTTTTTTGTAGCTCGTGGCCAGTGCTCCTCTTACATATAAAAAAAAAAACCAAGGAACTCACCTTCACCGTTCAGGAAGACAACGACTTCTCTCAACCCTCTCTACTTCTCTATTTTTCTTTTCCAGTTGAGCAAGTAATTCTCACTCGCGGCAGCCAACACGCGGGCGCCTAATTGGCTCGCTAATCCGAGAATCACTCTCTTTTGTCAGACACGTGATTCACAGGATTCACAAAACAGCGCCTCGCCCTGATCCTCATTTGCGTGAAAGTTTCCAGCGGGTGTGTTAATATTGTGTTGTTCCGCGTCACGACATTAACAGCTTACGTCGCCTTGATTGGTGAGGGAGGATTGTATTTATTATATAATAACTTAATTAAGGTCAGAGGCATTATAATTTCTCCGGTAGTTTGTTCCCCAACACAAATGCTGTGTGTGTGTGTGTGTGTGTGTGTGTGTGTGTGTGTGTGTGTGTGTGTGTGTGTGTGTGTGTGTGTGTGTGTGTGTGTGTGTGTGTGTGTGTGTGTGTGTGTGTGTGTGTGTGAGAGCGTGTGTGTGTGTGAAAGCGTGTGTGTGTGTGAGGGGGTGTGTGCGCGCGTAGGTATTTTCTTGATTGTTTGACATCAATGGATGTTCCTCGTTTGATCTTCCTACACCAACAATATTATGATGTAGCAAGCTACGTAAGTAAGGCTCTCTCTCTCTCTCTCTCTCTCTCTCTCTCTCTCTCTCTCTCTCTCTCTCTCTCTCTCTCTCTCTCTCCCCCTCTCTACCTCCCAACCCTCTCCACCCTACCATCTTAACCCTCCCTCCCCTCATCCCTTTTCTCTCCCTCACTCTTACCCTGATAAGGTCCTGAGGGCGGGTGTCCAGGTGCATCACGGTCACCTGCAGGTTGTAGCCAGGTGGGGAACGCAGGACCCAGCGGCAGGAATCAGGCCCGTAGTACACCGCCCTTCCATCGGCATCGTCCTCCTCCTGCCCGTCCTTCCGCCAGCCTGGTGCCCCGTGTTTGCCCTTACTCCCCGGAAGAAGGTTGTACTTAGGATAGGCCACCAAGCCACGCGGGGCCCCGAGCTCCTGCCGCTGAGGCTCGCACGCTGCAAGGGGTGAAAGTATTGTAGTTGTAGTGAGATGGCGTGTAGGAAACGTTTGGGTAAAAATGAGATAACCAATAGGTAACGTTTGAATTAAAATATAACAAGCATGATGTGACAATTAGATATTTCGAGAAAATTAAGAAGACAAGCAGTTAATGTTTGGATAATTTTTTTTTTTTTTATGTAAGAACGGCACCGGGCAAGGGCAACAAAAAAAAAAATGTAAAAGAAAAAGGTAGGTCCATTGAGGCGGTATTCCACAAAAAGTGGTCAGACACGATCATCAAATATTGAAACCTCCCTCTTGAAAGAGTTCAGGTCATAGGAAGGAGGAAATACAGAAGACAAGGAGTTCCAGAGTTTACTTTAAAAAGGAATGAATGATTGAGAATACTGCAATATAGCAATGAAAGACAAGCAGGTAACATTTGGATAAAAAAAAAAAAAAGATAATAAGCAAGTAAAGTTTGGATATAAAAATGGTGACAAGTAGATTATGTTGATGAAAATGAAGTGACGGGTTGGTAGTAACCTTTGGAAAAGAATGAGCGGACTAACTGATGACGTTTGAATGAAAATTAGACAGAAAGCATAAATGTTGCCACACAAACCGTCATTCATCATTACCCTTTCCTCTGTAAGATAAACACAACGTCTGTTTTCCTCTGCCTGTTCTGTTGACGCGCCAGCATCATATAGTCGATATATATATATATATATATATATATATATATATATATATATATATATATATATATATATATATATATATATATATATATATATATATATATATATATATATATATATATATATACAAAAAAAAAATAATAATATACACCAACACAAAAGCTCAAAACAAGGCCACTTGGTAAGAAAAAACATAAAAAAGCCAAATGCGTCCATTCTTTTCATTAAGTTTTTGAGAGAGTTAATTAGGCAAGTATTTTTCTTCTTCTTTCCTTTTCCATTCTCTGTATTGGTTGTCATTAGCTATAAAAATTAATAAAACAGCTTCATAGCTACCTACTACCCAACCAGGTGCGGAATGCCGGTAATTAAGCTACACAGGTGAGGATAATGAAAGGCGAAGTGACTCAATTAGAACACATCTCAGGAATACGAGTTGAGTTGAGCAGATGGGAACTGAGACTGAGGGAAAGCAGCGATGGGTGAGGAAGGCTACAATAAAAAAAGGAGATAAGAATTACTGGATTAAGTTATAGGAGATTTGTTTTTTTTTTTAATTTATGGTGCAGCAGGTGAGGTGGGCAAGTGAGAATTGTGACTCAGAGAAGGCAAATCTGGAGAGCAAATCTGGAAGAGAAAGACAGCAACACAAATGGAGAAAAGAAGTGTCAGATTAGGATACTGATAATTAATTCAACGTCCACCAAGCAAGATAGGCAAGAAGGTATTGAGAACACATTAGAGAAAGCAACGCTCGAGTGAGGAAGACTTGTATTGCTAAACGCTTTGTTTTCTCAACAGGATACTGCCGAAGGCCAAAGAGATTCTCAAGGGGATGCAGTTCTCACTAATGGTGCAGGATCCCACATTATCACTAAAATCAACACCCCTGAAAACCCACACAGGTAACCTAAGACTTAATTAGGGACATTGAAAGGGTGACGCAGGTGAAGCGAGACTCCTTTGAGGTGCGAGATAAGACTTATCAGCCGGCGCCAGATGAGGTGTGCCTAAGTGGACGGCACATGACACAAAACTCACTTAGGGAAGCACAAGTAAAAGAAAGTTAATAAAAGGGTGTGTAGATGTGATGCCAAACACTCGCCTCTCTGACTGAGGAAACACAGTTCGGCTCTTTTTTTCGTATTTGATTTTTTCTTTAGCTTTCAAAGTTAATAAATTTGTAAACCAAAACGAAAATATCAGTATTTTACTTGATTTGTCTTTTAAAAAAGAAAATAAAAATTCATTAACTATCAAAAGGGGCATAAGCTAAAACATATTGCTTTAAAACCAAACGAAAAATGAAATAGATCAATCAAGAAAAGATCCAAACGGCAAAACAACATTGATACGAATTAGATTGAAACAGTAGCATTCTAACTCAATTTTATGTCTTTTAATCATAAAGAAAATAAAGTAGAAAAAATGGAGAGAAATATAAGGCAAAACATCAATATTTTCAACCTGCAATTTTTTTTACCCCCTAAATAAAAAAAGGGCCAGTCTATAAAAGACACAAACACCAAAAACGATATTTACCTGGATTAAATCATGCCTTCATTACTCGGTTCATTTGATAATTATACACAAGAACCTCACTGTGGCCCAGACCCATAATGAGAACAGTGTGTGTGTGTGTGTGTGTGTGT
>NC_087154.1:4367500-4390000 GCF_035594125.1 Scylla paramamosain
TCAGTAAAAACACCTATTCCCCAGCGCATAAAATAGCATAATAATATTGCAATGACCTTTTTTATATTTTAGGCACGTGCACGGCGAGGCTTGAATCCGGGACACCATCACAACACGGCGAAATGGAATGGGAAAAAAAGAAACGAAGTGGTAGTGACGATAAACAACTATAACGAGATATACAAGAATTACTATATCAGGAGCGGCAAAAGGTGAAGTTCCTGACAAACAAGTCTAACAAGATAACGAGAACAGCAGTAGTGGATGGTAAGTTTGAAAGTGTGGACTGTGCGAGCTGTTCTTTTTTTTCGTATATAATTTACAGTGGAGGGTGAGAGGATGGATGCCAGTGAAAAAGAGAAGGATAAGAGCACAAGGAGACAGGCAGGCAGACACGACGGTAAAAGACAGAGGGGAGCTTATGTACAGAGAGGTGCGTGAGTGAGATTTAGTGGTGCTATCGTCACGCTCTTTAACTATGCACACACACACACACACACACACACACACACACACACACACACACACACTTACACACATCAATAACCAAATTAGCTGACTCTCCCTTTTCTCCTATTTTTTCTTGGGAGGTGTATTCTAAGGGAGCTTTTTCTTCTCATTTTGTGTGCTCTCGTCAACCTCCCTGACGTGTAAAAAAAACAAACAAAAGATACAACAAAGCAAACTCTCATCAACTCCACACTTCGCTCATTATCTCAGTGACGTCCTCAGCTGTGACATGGCAGCTGAAGTGGCGGAGGTTTTCACTGATGGGAGACCAATTATTGCCTTCATTCCCTCACTGAGCAGGAACGTGAGGTGTGTTAAGAGTCAAAACTTAACGTATATGTGAGACTACTACAACTCAAGCCTCTTATAGACACAGGAAAGATATACTCGTAGTCAGAGAGCACAAACGAAAGAAAATAAGGAAAGCTGCAAGAAGCCACCAGGCCTACACGTGGCAGTCCCTGTGTAAAACATGCCTAGCCATTTCCACTTATCATTCCCATTCATAAATCTGCCTAATCTTCTTTAAAAGCTCCCTAATGACTCAGCATTAACAACCTGATTACCGGGTCTGTTCCATTCATCGACCACTGCGTACGGTTAACACACACACACACACACGTACCTCTGGTGATATAAGTGAGATCCAGCAGGAAGCCTTGGCCGCCCTCCCCGGAGTGAGTGTTGAAGGTGATGAGCAGAGGCCATGAGGAACGGAAGGTGCGGCGCGGGGGAAGCTCAGTCCCACCATGGCTCATCAGAGGTCTGGGTCCCCGCGCCCCCACCTCCCACACCTGTTGAGAGAAGCAGGGGAATCACGGTGAGGGAGGTGGTGCTTGTTACCTAACTGATTGAAAGGTGTGAAGAATATTAGACATGGTTGGAATGTAGACTGATGACTGTTGGCCGAGTGTGCTTAGAAGTGTGAGAAGTGTTAGACTGACGCCTGATGGGTAAGTTTATTTTAGAAGTGTTTGTAGTGTTAGACTGTTGATTTGACTGGTGGGTAGGTGTGTTGACGTAGAAGTGTTGGAAGTGAGTGGGTTAAGAAGTGTTAAAGTAATGACTGGTGAGTGAGTGTGCTGAAGGGTGTGTAAAATGTTAGATGACGACTGCTGGGTGGAACTGTAAGGTGTGAAACTGATGAAGGGTAAGTGAGTGTGTTTGTAAGTGTGAAAAGACTGACGAGTGGTAGATGGATGTGTCTGAAAGTGCTGGAAGTGTTAACATGAGGAGTGATGGGCGAGTGTGTTTAAAAGAATTGAAAGAGTTGTTAGGCTGACGACTGGAGGGTGAGAGTGTGTGTCTAGAAGTGTTAAGTAGTAGTAGATTAACGATTACTGGATCTGGAAGAAGAGTTAGAAGTTTCGAAAATCACAAAGTTTTCATTGAGATAAATTTCCAGAATCACACCCCTTTTCTGTTGAGTAAAATCCTACATTTCACTGTCATAAGAGGCATTACAAACACTATTACCCACTTATACCTTATCTAACATGACCTATCGCGTACAACCCTACACTTCCATGTCATAAAAAACACAAATTAGTCATCATTATTTTCTTTAACTTAATCTAACAATTTAACTGTCACGCACCTACGACTGTCACGTATATACAACCCTGAGAACCAAATGAGCTACACACCCAAAGTCAGAAATAACGAAAGAATTACCAAAAACAAATGGCGCCAGTTTATCAAGCGAGGGAAAGTAGAGTACATTGCCCCTCTCAGTGCTTAAAACACATTACACTCATATATCAGATTAAACACGCCCGCATGACCTCTTGTTCTCTTATCGCGGAGCACGTGGGCGGCTGGTCTGTCTGCGAGTCACGTGTGGATGAGTGGTGATATGTGGGGTCTTAGGAATTCGGAGAAGGAGAGGAATATAGGTAAAGGAAAACGAGAAGATGGGAGAGGATGGGTAGACGTGAAAGCAGGGATTGAAAGAGGGAGAAAAAGACCCGTATTCAGAAACGCTATGTTCTCCCACCACGACTATTTTCCAAGGTCACAGAGATGATTAGCCGAGTTCTTAAGAATCTTTCTCCTGTTAATAATATAGAAAATTTGTTAATCTGTCACTAGAACCGTAAAAGCACCCTTAAACTGTAACTTCAAACGCAACTAAGAGAAACTAGTGATTGTGTGGACAGACGTATTTCAAAGCATATTTCAAAGTAAGGAGATAGGTAAGGAGGAATGTATGGAAGGAGAATATGCAAATAAAGATAAGATGGAGAGAAATAAGTAGCAGGAAAATGAAAGGATGGATAAATGGAATACATAAAAGCATAAGAACATAAAAAAAAAACAAGGAAAGCAGCAAGAAGCAAGGAATAAGAGGAAGCAGAAAGGATGTAAGGAGATAGTGAGGAAGAAAAATTAGGAAATGACAAGAAAAAGATAAAAAAAAGAAGAGTACGTAAACAAAGAGACAAAAAGAAAGAGAATATGAGGATGGAAGACAGAAACAATGGAGGGAAAGAATGTACATAAACACAGAGATAGTGACAAAAAGAAGAGAGATAAGGAATGGATGAATAGAAAATGAGAGGAAAGAAAAGAAAAAAGAAAAACCAGCAAAATACAGAAATACAAAAAGAAAAAAGAACACAAAGATAAAAGCAAGGAGAGAAATAAAAAGGAGGCTAATAAACAAAATAAATAAACGAGATGGATGGGAGATTAAACAAAGAAAGCAGAAAGAGAAAGGCAAGAGAGAGAAAGAGAAAGAAGAAAGACAGATAAATGAGATTACACACACACACACACACACACACACACAGAGAGAGAGAGAGAGAGAGAGAGAGAGAGAGAGAGAGAGAGAGAGAGAGAGAGAGAGAGAGAGAGAGAGAGAGAGAGAGAGAGAGAGAGAGGATATTACATAGCGAATAGAATGACACAGAAAGTAGAGGAAGAATGAGATAGGGAGGAATGAAATAGAAATAACTGAATTGACGGAATGAAGGGAAACATGAAACACCAAAAGAAGATAAAAAAAAATTAACGAGAGGGAAAAAAAATCAGTACCACATAAAATCCAAGAAATTAATAAAAAAAAGAAAGAAAAATAATAAAAAAGTAAAAAAAAAAATAAGAATTCAAGGAAATCAAAACACGATGAATGACTCACGCATTCACGGAAACGAAACGCACACACGCACGCACACACACACACACACACACACAAAGGTCAAACAGTCACTTAAATATCATTGCACAAAATAATGAAGCAACTGTTTTTTTACCTTTCTTTTCATTAATTATCCTTTTCTCTCTCTCTCTCTCTCTCTCTCTCTCTCTCTCTCTCCTCTCCTCTCTCTCTCTCTCCTCTCTCTCTCTCTCTCTCTCTCTCTCTCCAACCATAGAAGACTGCGAACAAGAAATCAAGAAACACCAAAATCATCACAAGGAAGAGTGAGGCGTCAGTCAGTGATGCAGAAGACAACAGCAAGAGGGTGCGAAGCGAAGCAAAAGGAATGAGGGACGTGGATGCATATGAAGGGCAATGCTAAGGAAGGAGGAAAACAACAGAGGAGCTACAGAAGGTCAGAAAAAAAATAGAAGAGTTGACAAAAATGAGATATAAGAGATAGATGGGTACAGAGAGAGAGAGAGAGAGAGAGAGAGAGAGAGAGAGAGAGAGAGAGAGAGAGAGAGAGAGAGAGAGAGAGAGAGAGAGAGAGAGAGAGAATACTATTGACGAAAAGCGTTAAGCGGGACAAATGTGAGAAAAAGAAATGAATAATAACGAATGATAAATATAAAGAGGAAAAAAACTGGAATTGGTGAAGAGAATGGGGAAGAAAAATAAAGTCACGGTAACTTGTCAACTTCCTTTCGTTTGTTACTTCCAGTGGTTAGGTTTCCATAGTCACGGTGGTGGTGTGCGGAAGGGCGTGGCGGTCAGGAGTTCGTGTGACAGAAGGTACGTTAATGAGAGCAGAGTATAGTGGGTAAGTTGATGAGTGCAAGGTTTCAGTAGTAGACTAAATCTTGTTCTCAGCTGAAGCAAGATAAGCTACGTGATGAACAAGAGATAAGAATGCAAAGTGTTGGCTACTGGCATACACACACACACACACACACACACACACACACACACGTATGAGTACACTATTTTTTCTACAGTTATCACCTACTGATAAGGAGGATACGTTCCCTTGTGATTTACTAATGCAAATGTTGGCCTGTCGTTCTCTCCGTGTTCCCTTACCAATAAGTAATATGACTCGCAGAGAGAGAGAGAGAGAGAGAGAGAGAGAGAGAGAGAGAGAGAGAGAGAGAGAGAGAGAGAAACAGACAGACGCAAAGACAATGATAAAAGCTCTCTCTTATAACACATCCAAGCTGCAGTTGTCCCGACGATCAACGCCCAAACTCCCAAAACTCTGATGAAACGTGTAAGGGTCGAGCCGCTCTTCGTGTTATGAGCTTTTATGACAAACTTTTATGGTCATCACACCATGATATCGCACCATCACCGGCACCCCCATGGAGGGACACTCATACTTTAGAACTCCGTGAAAACACTTGAAAGAAGAGAATGGGAAGGTACGTGTGTCATCTCAAGGTGAAGAAGAGCTGCTCGTGGTCGAACATTAGTAAAGGTGAAGCAATAAAGGCCATGGTTAGTAATCTATGTACATGCAAAAGGGTTATTTTTTCCCGTGCACGCTTGACATTCTTTCGTGCACGGGTGGATGGTGAAGTAAAGGTGAGTCTCGCAGGGTAAATAGCTCTAAATATGTATATTGCGTGGAAGGGGTGTATTTTAATATTCTGCTGGTTTTTAAATGCTGCTTGTGTGTGTTTGGATTGCTGCTGGAAATGTTTTGTCATGAACGCTTCGGTTTATTGCTTTGTTATTGAGTGGTGTTTTTTGTTATTGATAGATGGTGTTGTTGTTGTTGTTGTTGTGGTGGTGGTGGTGTAGTAGTAGTAGTAGTAGTAGTAGTAGTTCTTGTTGTTGTTGTTGTTGTTGTTGTTGTTGTTGTTGGTAATAGTAGCAGTAGTAATATTATTATTATTACTATTATTATTATTATTATTATTATTAGTAGTAGTAGTAGTAGTAGTAGTAGTAGTAGTTGTTGTTGTTGTTATTATTGTTGCTGTTGTTGGTAGTAGTAGTAGTAGTAATGGTAGTATTAAAAGTAGTAGTAGTAGTAGTAGTAGTAGTAGTAGTAGTAGTAGTAGTAGTAGTAGTAGTAGTAGTAGTAGTAGTAGTACTACTACTACTACTACTACTACTACTACTAGTAGTAGTAGTAGCAGTTATTGCCACCATCCACTTACCCACCACCCACACACCTACCATCCACACACACCCACTCACCCACCACCCACACAGCCACCACCCACACACCCACCACCCACACACCAACCACCCACTCACCCACCACCCACATACACCCACACACTCACCACCCACACACCAACCACCCACACACCAACCACCCACTCACCCACCACCCACATACACCCACACACCAACCACCCACACACCAACCACCCACTCACCCACCACCCACATACACCCACACACCCACCACCCACACACCAACCACCCACTCACCCACCACCCACACAGCCACCACCCACACACCCACCACCCACACACCAACCACCCACTCACCCACCACCCACATACACCCACACACCCACCACCCACACACCAACCACCCACTCACCCACATACACGCACACAACCACCACCCACACACCAACCACCCACTCACCCACCATCCACACACACACACACACACACACACACAACCACCACCCACACAACCACCACCCACACAACCACCACCCACACAACCACCACCTACACATCTACACAGCCACCACCCACGCAGCCACCACCCACACACCCACCACCCACACACTCACCACCCACAGAGCCACCACCTACACACACCTACACATCCACCATCCACACAGCCACCACCCACACAGCCACCACCCACACAGCCACCACCCACACAGCCGCCACACACCTACACAGCCACACAGCCACCACGCTTCACTCACTGTGAGCAGATCCCTCTCCGCGGTGCTGAAGCGAAGGATATCCAGCTCCACCACTTGGCGCGGCGACACGGCAACGCGCCAGGTGCAGTTCATCCACAAGGGGTACTGGATGCGCGCCACCCACGACCCTCCATCCCGCACCTGCCAGCTCGCGCCGCCCTTGGGAACCTCCAGCTGCAGTTTTTGTGGTTTGTCCTCGTCTTTGTCGGGCCGTGGTCCAGGCAACACCTGCATGGAAGAAACACACACACATACTAAAAAAAAGTCTTGTTTAGGCCACATATTTATAGTCTTTGAACTCAAGAATTTATTTATCCATTTCTAATTTCTGAATGTGAATATGACTTGGAAAGGGGAAAATGGACCTAATAGCCGACTAATCTGCTGCATAAAAAAAAAAAAAATACAGCAGAAAAAGTTTGTCTAATGCATAGCCCAGTTTACTGTAGCTAGTCTAGAGATGTCCTGGCACTTATCTCCTCAATTCAAGTCCTAAGAGGGGGAAAAACAAAAAAATCTGAAACAGAGAAAATTGCAGAATTTACCAATGTTTACTGAGCGGTAGATGGTTTATGAATAGCTTTAAGCAGACACTAGAAAAACGGCAAAATAAGAGATGTATAAGGTTTTTTTTTCGAACACTGCCTCCACACACAAACCCTTTCATCTACTCTAACATGGGTTAGGCCTCCACTAGCATAAGCAGCCACCCATACGCTCCAAAACGGCCTCCACCACCTCAGACTCCTACTTCCAAGCCCCAACACGCTCTCCACCAACTCAGTCTCCTCGTAAAGATCATAAAGGTTTTGTTCGTAGCTCGTGGAGACCTGCGTCGCGGTGCAGCAATCACGACGAGCGCTGGTGCCTCGCTGTCGCTGCTCAGTTGACTGGTTACGTTATGTCTGTACCTCGTTAACAGTATGTAGCGTGAGAGTCGTGTGCTTCTCGCCTACACACTGGACACCACACGCCTCACTCGCTCGCCTGCATCGCTATACTCTGCTATACCATGTACCACGCTACATTATACCTGTCCTAGCTACATCTCAGTCGTGAGCTTCCTGCCCAGCGGACCGACATGGGGATCTGATGGTGGTGATAATAGTAATGATTGTTGTAATAGTTTTTATTATAATGGCATTGGTAAAGGAACAGCGGCGGCTCAGCTCAAGAAGCACCGTGTTGGAATCTTGGCTTACTATATTAATGTTTTTTTTTTTTTTTTTTTCTGGGACGATAGTACAGTCAAAAGTCAAGTAATTTGCCGCACTTCCTTCAGATTAAAGTTCATCGACCTGCTGACTGCCAATCTCCTTACAAAGCTCTTCTTTCAGCTCTTCTGTGTTATACTTCTTGCTTACGCTATTTTCCTTTTCATTTTTACTCTGCCATAGTACAATAACTCCTGATGCATTTTCTTCTTTCCTCCCTTCCACACGTCCACACCAGCTGCGTCTATTCATATATCACCCAGCGCTGCGTCGGCTTCACTTACTCACTCACTCCCTCCCTCACGCAGCCAATCAGTGTTAGCATACTCACCCCGCGAAGGTTGAGGGTTGGCAGGGCAATGAGCTGGTCCTCCGTCACCGTCACGCCGCCCTCCACGCACGCTGCAGCGACACAGAACAACACTTAAGGACACTATTCAACAGCCGCACAGGAGACGGCGCGACAAGGCAACGTAGAAAGGGAAAGATGGATTAAGTATTGGTAGAAACGTATAGTGGTCGGTGGTGGAAAATATAGGTACGTACTTATATGTAAGGCCAGTCCACTTGAGAGGACTGTCCAAAAGCATGGCCAAAGGTATATAGGGAACTGTTTTTGATACTTCCCTCTTAAAGGAATTTGAGTTATGGGCAGAGGGAAATAAAATAAATAGAGGGTCCACAGTATGATTGTGCAATGTAAGTATGTAGTATGTATGTATGTATGTATGTATGATTGTGTACTCATCTTAAGTTATATAGTACTGTACTCACCCTGTACTTGTCAAAAACTTATAAACTATAAGCTTATAGGCATTCTAATCTATTTAGTATCATAGACAAACAATAGTTAGTAGTCACTTTAGTTAGTGTTGTAGACAAACTACAGAATTATATATCACCTACATTCGTGCTTTATAGTTTAAAGGACAACGTTAATATAATATTCATTTCATACGCAGTATTTATTGGTCAATGAAACCACACAAAGAATTCTTACCTACTAACTAATGACGCGAAACTTTCATTACGATTAACCAAAAACGCTTGTAGGTTTCTTCCTGGATCCATCTAAGCGTTCGAAGTTATAAAGTTACATGCTGTGTGTCTGAAAGCAAGGAGACAAGCCGGTGACGCGTTATCGGGCCGTGACCGTGATCGATGGAGCCTTAAAGCGCAGCAACAAGTCTCGCCTGAGGTTACTGCGGGCCCACCTTAACGGGACGGCAGTTTCATCAGCAGAGTGTACACAGCAATATTGGGCCATACATAACATTAATGCGCGCCACGTGTTCCTGCTCGTAAAGCCTCCGCCTTGCCATAAATATTGTGATTCATGATGGCACCACAGCAAGTCCTCGGCAAACACAGGAAGGTTGATCCGGAGAGGTGTGCTTGTTTTCAGTGCTTTTTTTCCTCGGCTGTTGATTCGGCGGCGAGTGACTGTGTTGATGAGCGACAAAGTGTAATATTGAGGCAATCAATCGCCAAGAAAAATCGAGTAGATGATAACACAGATGAATAAACAGATGAAATAGAGATAACAAAAGGGGAGCATCAAGACACGCGACTGACCAGCGAAAAAAAAAAAAAAAATAGAAACAAAAACATTTTTCTATAATCTTACAAAAAGCGATGAACACCAAACATATGAAAAAAAAAACAATAATAATAGTGTCATATTAACAATATCCAGAGAATCTATAAATGTCAAATAAGGGAAAAAGGAGCACGTGACCCTCGTTTTCCACCCCATCATTACAGCGGCAGAGAGACAGAGGGGAGTCCTTTGGAGCGTCCCTCGACCACTGGTCATTCAAAACATAATAGTGTACATAGGATAGCACGAAAGCCTTGTACACAGGAGGCGTTAAAGAGGACATAAGAGGAAGAAGAAAGAACCTAAAACACACACACACACACACACACACACACACACACCCTTAACTCTCTCATCTGGCGCTCCCTCACCTCTGGGCTCGTAGCGGTAAGCCAGTATGAAGCCATAGTAGGTGGTGTAATCGTCACTCAGAAAATCAATGACCAAGGTGTCTTCAGGAGAGGTGATGAACCACTCCCCTGTGAGGTCTCCTGACTCCCGCAGCAGCTGTTGCGTCCGCGCCTCCGAGCTGTATATCTGAGGAAACGACAGAGTAAGCAAGGGTTTCATGTTATAAATTATCTCTCTTCCTTATCCAAACAATGACACTCATTCTCAAACGCCTCGCCCCTGGTGTTTTCCAGGTCCTCTGCTAGGTTTCTCCTTTTTTTTACTCCCTCAGCTGTGAATATTGTGATGCTACTCCTTAAAAGACTAGAGTGGCTACTGGCTAGCGTCTCTTTTGCAGAGTCCCATCACCACTCACTGTTCCATTCACCATCTGGCTGACTGATCAAGTGGAAACCTTAGACAAAATACCCAAGGCAAGAAGTCTTTTACTTACTGATTTCTTTAAAGTGTGAGATAAATTGATCTAGTTTAGAAAATATGGAAGAAAGAGAGAAAAAGAAAGATGAAAGAACAGGT
Source organism: Scylla paramamosain (assembly GCF_035594125.1). Classification (NCBI taxonomy): domain Eukaryota; kingdom Metazoa; phylum Arthropoda; class Malacostraca; order Decapoda; family Portunidae; genus Scylla; species Scylla paramamosain. The sequence goes on from NC_087154.1 coordinate 4,377,794, forward strand.
CTATTAGAATCAGTACAAAGGAGAATGACTAAAAGGATACAGAGGATGAGAAGTATTCCTTACGAGGCGAGATTGAAGCTGTTAAATTTACATTCTTAAGAGAGACGTAGGTTAAGAGGGGACCTGTTGGAAATCTTTAAGTGGTATAAGGGTTATAACAAGGGGGACGTAAGCAAAATTCTTAGGATCAGTAACCAGAACAGAACAAAAAAATAATGGGTTCTTGTTAAGAAACCACTCAACTTGACGCTTCTGAAAAAAAAAAGGTAAGAAATGGTAAAAAGAAAGAAAGAAAAAAGATAACAAAAAATCGCCACACTTGCCTCTTCCCTCCAAAATATGTTGAAGAAATGGTGGGAGAGAAAGCGAAAGAAAGAAAAAGTTACCCAACTTGCCTCTTCCCGAAAAAAAAGTCGAAGAAATGGGGAAAAAGAAAGAGAAAGAAGTAAAAAAAAAAGTTCTCTTCCCCCGAGAAAAGCTGAAGAAATGGTAAAAGAAAAAGCGAGAGAGAAGAAAAAAAAAAAAAAAAACACTCAACTTGCCTCTTTCCGAGAAAAAAAAAAGCCGAAGAAATGGTAAAAGAAAGAAAAAAAATGAAAGTATGATTTGAAAATGCATGGCGACGCAACAACGTGGTCATATGGCATCAAAGAAAATAAATAGTTATACTTATTACTAACAATGAAGTAGTTATAGGGTTAAAGTTCCGTGATTTTACGATACAAATGAATTATTATTATTATTTTTTTTTTTATGTTAGGTATATTTTTAGCTTGCCTTTTCTCATTACTGTGTCAAGTGGAAAGGTTTCATCAGGTTAAAATCTCGGGAAATATAAAAGCTTAGCTCGTGGTGGTGGTGGTGGTGGTGGAGGTGGTGGTGGTGATGATGGTGGTGAGAGTAGTAGTAGTAGTAGTAGTAGTAGTAGTAGCTTAGTAAAAAAAAGTATTGGCTGTTGTTGTAGTTTCTTCATGACATGTGTTACGATAAATGTCTGCAACAAAAACTACTACTACTACTAACACTACTACTGTACTACTACTACTACTGCTACTACTACTACTGCTACTACTACTACTACTACTACTACTACTACTACTACTAATAGTAATAATAATAATGATAATAATAATAATAATAATAATAATAATAATAATAATAATAATAATAATAATAATAATAATAACAACAACAACGATAATAACAGTAATAATATATCTTTGTCGTGCTCCTTCTACTTCTCCTCTGCACCACTAATAATGACGATAACAATATCACCCACAAAAACACTAATAACAATACTCGCGTCCACTGTACCACTAATAACGCCACACACAATTAAACACAGGCACTCGTAACCAAGGTCAGGTTAGGTGTCTCTCTATGAGCAACTATGGACCAGGAACTAAATCATGTCAAAAAGGACGAATGAAATTTGTATCCTTCTCTTGTTAGGACGTAATCTGGTTTGAATCTAATTAATTAAGTGGGTGCATAATGAGATGTAGTAAAGGAACAGAGAATGACAGAAAGAGGGAGAGATGGAGAGAGAGAGAGTGTGTGTGTGTGTGTATGTGTGTACGTAGAGACAAGGAGAGGTTATAAAAGGAGGCATGTTAGTGTAGGAAGCGAGGAGGTATGAATGGAAAAAATTTAAATAAAATCGAATAAACAAGGTTGATGAGAATTTAACGTGGGAGGAAGCTGGTGGTGGTGGTGGTAGTGGCAAGGGCGAGAGAGAGAGAGAGAGAGAGAGAGAGAGAGAGAGAGAGAGAGAGAGAGAGAGAGAGAGAGAGAGAGAGAGAGAGAGAGAGAGAGAGAGAGAGAGAGAGAGAGAGAGAGAGAGAGAGAGAGAGAGAGAGAGAGAGAGAGAGAGGGGGGGGGGGGGGGATATCATAATTGCAACAGGTGGAGCGTTTCATGAGCAGGTAAAGTTTCCAGTGTCTATTTCACCTTACAAAATCGTTTCCTTTCTTCTATTATTATTTTCATTATAATTTTCACTTCTCTCATTATTATCACCATTCTTGTCACCATAATTCATTTTCTAATTAAGGCAAACGCTAAATGTTTTCACAAGAACTTTCTATGTCATTTTTTCCCTCTTAAACTTGCGTGTTTAAGCGTCTCTTTTGCTCACCACCACCACCACCACCACCACCACCACCACCACCACCACCACCACCACCAACACTACCACTAACACCAACAGGCCTGCTAATTAATTTTCCTTGCTCCCAACACACATTAATAAATTTTTCTTTACCATCACCACAGCGCCGTAAAGCAACAAAATTAGTCTTGGTTGAAGGGAGATGCTTTGGAGGTCTCCGTGAAAACTTTCAAAAAATTCACCACGTATCTTTTTTTCTGACTCTTGGATTCCTCAACCACGCAGGCGACGGCTTGACTCTTTTTCTTCTTCTTGCCTCCATTTCTTGACCTTGTTTTAAGTTTCTCTTTCATCAGCACAACATCAATAAAGCATTATTCTTTCTCTCACTCATCAAAAGTGTCTACATTACTAATTTCTTCGCTCATCAACAACATCGATATCATTCCTTCCTCATCCATCAACACTTTCTTTGACATTCCTTCCTCACTTATCAAAAATGTTTATGTTATTCCATCCAATAGCAACATCAGTATCATTATTTCCTTCACACATCAACAACACCCACATCCTTCCTCCCCACACTCACCAGCAACAACAAAATCATTATTTAAGTAAACGTTCGCTTCTCGGACATTACTTGATGTTTAACAAGTAAAAAGTACGCTAATCATCACATCATTAGAATATAATTAGGTAATATAAATGTTCTTTCTAGATTACACATACGTAATGGGTGAGAGTCGTTCCTTGCATAATACGAGGCGCCATAATCTGGGGTAAAGCTTGTTTCATAACCTCTACTGCAGAAAGAATACGGTGCCTCATTAACACAGTCTTAAGGGTTAAGACTTACGCTCGCGTGCTTCAAACATTTTGTTCTCTCGTTACGGCAATATTCAAAGGCCACAGAGATTGTACGTTGAGTTCTTGGAGGGTGCTTCTTGTCACTGACGATGCGGATCTTTGTTAAACTATCACTAGTCACAAAAAACGTCTTCGAAAACCACAATAACTTTCATTAGGTGATCGAACATCTAGTATTAAGCTTTTTAGTACATGCATAGTGGATGTTGAATTAGGATCATAAATTCACTTTTGAAAACCCCAGCAACTTCCACTAAGTGACCAAATAGTGAATGTTGCATGTTGTGGATGTTGAAGTATCATTAGAATCACGAAAACATCTTTGAAAACACCACTTACTTCCATTAGATGATCAGATATCTAGTAAAGCTCCCCACTGCATGTAGTTAAACTTTATACCTGTTGAAACTGGCCTGCGTCACCCAAAAATGGAATAGCAAGTGGCATTAGCAGTTAAAGAGTTAAGGTGGAGGGGGTGAGGGGCGAGATGTGGCAAGCCATCACTGAAATATGATGAAGCGCAGGCTGATGAGAGGTTGCCAGCGGGTTATGAGGATATTACCGCTGAGGGAGACATTATGGGAGCCCTTGAAATGTGAGTATTATAAGCCCCATAACCATCGTGGCTTAACGCCCAGCTCGCCTGTGAGAGATGGCAGCAGGTCAGCCTCGCGTCACCTGCTGGGCGAAAGGAGTGAGTCATGGAGTTATGGCGCCTGCGGCAACGAGGGTCACGTGTCGCCGGTGAGTAATGATTGAACTCACAATGTAGAGAATGAGCAAATAAATGTTGTGATTCATTAATAAATTTATAGGTTATCATTACTGAGGCTGCCTTTGTGGAATGTAGTGACAATAGCTTTTTCTCTCTCTCTCTCTCTCCTCTCTCTCTCTCTCTCTCTCTCTCTCTCTCCTCCTCTCTCTCTCTCTCTCTCTCTCTCTCTCTCTCTCTCTCTGTCTTGCTCCTGCTACACTGATCTACAGCGGGATTGCCGCTCCAGAGCAAGACGAGAGCACGAGTATTGCAGCCACCGCGATACGCGAAAGCGAGTCCAGAGGCGCTCAGGAACGCGCTAGCGGCTGCATTTACGATGACAGAGTCCCGCACATCATACGCCGCGACCACCGCTGCTGCAGCTTCGACGACTGCAACCCACCAGAAATCTCCGCGAGATTACCACCTCAACGCAAGGCGAACGCTGCCCCACAGACCAACGGTATCCCCGGGCAAGATGATGTGGCGCGTGCCACAGGCAAAGGGCGCGTAGAAAAGTGGCGGCGACGGCAAACAGCAGCAGCAGCAGCCCGCAAAGTGAAAATGAACGAGGCGGGTCCGCCGCAGCAAGCTGAGACCAGGACGCCCACCTGGCCCTCGCCTTCAACGTGCGTATTTGGGCGCGATCAGGCTGTCTGCGCTGCCTTCCCACGCTCGACGGCACGCTCAAGGGTCGTCCTGCGGAGGGGGGCAGCGCGAACTGAGCACGTGTGACAAGTGTACTCACTCGTGCCAGTCGCAAGATGCTTTAGGTTTTGTATTGCGTGTCTGTAGTGGTTGATGTTTGGTGGTAAAACACAAGTATAAATCTTCCCTAGGGTTTTGAAATGCATATTATATATCAGTTGACGTTTCAGAAGTAAAACTCAAACATAGAGTTTCCCCAGAGTTCAAATCATTGTGTCCTGTCCTGTGTTTTTTTTAAACTCCGAAAAGTGACCACGAGTTGCTCTTGAAAGAAGAGGTTATATCTCTCTCTTTGATTTTCCACAATTAACAATACACTGAGGGAAATAAAGCTTTGTGCATCAACTTTTTCTTTCTTTTCTTTTCTATAAATCAAACTCATTACACGACAAGCATCACTATGACAAGTTTCCTAGCCAGTGAGAGGCACACGTCTGCCAGGTCACTGCCACTCTCCAGCTCGGGCACGTGGGGAGACTTGCGTCGGGATGGCATCCGGCGTATAACATTTGCCAAATCATCATGCTGATAAAATTTGATGTAAAATAACGGGCTGATACTGTAAGTTGTTAAATAAGGATCAGGATCAATAGAGTAATCCTAGAAACACAACACGGGGCTCAGAGACCACCAACAAGTGCCGACACAACATTAACCGTCACCATCAAATCAACAGGCCAAGCTCAAAGAAATATGTTACCTTGTTCTGTAAAGTACGGCCAGAGCTGAGCACAACAGACACGGTCCAATCTATCAACGAAATTACTGTAAACATTTTTAGTCAATGGCAAAGCAATTATTACACTGAACAACCAACCACTCCAGAAAACCTATGAATGACGCCAAGAGATAAGAAAGAAAAACAGTTAAAAGAAACGGTAACATTAACAAACATACTTCTCCATCCTTCTTTTTCCTCCTCCACTTTTCCTTCTCTTTGCATCATCTCCATTCATATGTTTCATCATCCCCTTAATATCCCCTTGTGTCCCAACCCTTACCCTGCCTTGCCCTCACTTCAATCCATCTCACTCACTTTATTTATCTCTTTTCTATTTTTACATTTTGCATCTCGCTTTTAAATTAATGTTTTCCTTAAATGTTTCCCCCGTTTCCTTAACCCTTCCCCTTCTCGATCACTTTAATCTATCTTTTCTCCCCTTCTCCACCCTTCCTGCTGGCTTCATCCCTCCGCCCTGGCCTCCTTCACCTCCCCTTACCAGGCTATACACGTTTCCATTAGTGTAGACTCCCACCATCGCCTCCTCCTTCTCCTCCTCCTCCTCCTCCTCCTCCTCCTCCATGGTCAAAGTGAAATTTTTTGTCCGGTTCTAATATTGGATTGATAGATGGGTAAAACCATAAATTAGGAGGAAAAATTATTATTATTATTATTATTATTATCAATATTATTATTACTACTACTGCTATTATTATCATCATCATTATTATTATTATTATCTATATATATTAATACGCTGTACCTCTGTTCGTTCGTTCCTCTGTGTGTCACATCTTGGTATCATATCTACACATTTTGACTAAGTCCTCTACACCTCCTTCTTCCTTCCTTCTCCTTCTACATTTCCTCCTCCTCCCCCTCCTCCTCCTCCTGGAAATGTGAGAATGAGGGTGAAAGTGAGAGGGGAACAGGTTCTCTATACCTACTTTCCTTCTCCTTCTACACTTCCTCCTCCTCCTCCTCCTCCTATTCCTGGATTTGTGAGAGTGAAAAGGGAATGGGTAGAGTGATAGAATTGGAGAAAGAAAAAGATTGTAAGAGAGAGAGAGAGAGAGAGGGAGAGAGAGAGAGAGAGAGAGAGAGAGAGAGAGAGAGAGAGAGAGAGAGAGAGAGAGAGAGAGAGAGAGAGAGAGAGTAGGTGACAGATTTGGATGGGAAAAAAGATCGTGAGGAGTGAGAGAGGTGTGAGATGGAGAGAGAGGGAGAGAGAGAGAGTGAGAGGGATGGAGATGTGAGAGTGAGAGGGAAGTGGGTCCTCCACACCTCATTCCTTCCTTCTCCCTCTACACTTCCTCCTCCTCCTCCTCCTCCTCCTCCTCCTCCTCTTCCTCTTCCTCTTCTTCTTCTTATTATTATTATTCCTCCTTCTCCTCCTCCTCCTCCTCCTCCTCCTCTTTCTCTTCCTCCTCCTCCTCCTCCTCCTCCTCCTCCTCCTCTCCTACTCCTCCTCTTCTTCCTCTTCTTTTTAATTATACATATTAGACGTTGAAATAATTAAAATATCATATCATGTTATATCCAAGGGTCCAGCTAATTATTATTATTATTATTATTATTATTATTATTATTATTATTATTATTATTATTATTATTATTATTATAAGTAGTAGTAGTAGGAGTAGTAATTAGTAGTAGTAGTAGTAGTAGTAGTAATAGTAGTAGTTGTAGGAGGAGGAGGAGGAGGACAAGAAGAACAAGTAGAAAATAAGAAAATCAACAACAACAACAACGACAAAACAAAAACAATACCACCACCACCACCGCCAACACTACCACCACCATCACCACCAACCAGGCCCCGGACACTGCCACACATCAAACCAAGCTCCACCTGTCTTTCCCGCTCTCAGCAACCAGCGCGGCATTGCAAAACACCTTGTTAAGTCCCTCCAAGAAAAGTGAAAGTGGTAAGGAAATCGGATTGCGACTGTGTTATGTTACGCAGCGAGACTCAGACGTGTTTGGGTCGCCGGGACAAAAACATCAGGCGATCCCAATAAAAACACGCGGCCTACAAAGTTTAGGAGAGGCGTCAGCGGCGGGGCAAACAGGAAGAGAAGAGGGAGAAGACAGGCAGGTACGTTTCATTTAAGGATTGCCTCGTGTAGACCTGATAGCTTACATAAGAACATAAGAAAATAAAAAAAAGTAAGGGAAACTGCAAGAAGCTATCAGGCCTGCACATGGCAGTCCCTGTATCTATCTACTTCCTCTCAGAATTGCTCCAAGATGAGTACAGATATTTCTCTCGTGCTTTCCAACAAAGTTTTTACTGCACATTTTCATTTCCTGTTTCATGTATGATATAAAAATATCTTTATAGCTATACACAAGCGGCAGACACCAAAGTTCTTATTTTCTCGTGTTATCATGTTCTTATGTCACTTTCTGGCGTGCCGTGATATCGAGAGAAGCAGATTAGCGGGTGTGACGTAGCGGATAGATGCACGAAATCACGAGCTGACATCCAGGGACATCAGGACATTCACGGACACCGGATAACAAAAAATAACAAAGAATAACAAAAAAGCAATAGATTACATTCATCTCCGGTTGTTTGGCTACACTACTCTACACATAATACTAATACAAGAAAGATTCTATAATGAAGGCTTCTCTCCACCTGACTTATCTCTTCCTCTGAGGTTGGTGTTGAATTTTCGACGTCAATGGGAAGAAAGATAAGTTTTACCGACCGATTTTTCTTCTCTTTAATGTAAGAAGGAGGTTGGCTAAGGGCACACAATTTAGAGAAAAGTATCCGACGCTCTAAAAGAAAATAAATAGATAAAAAAAAGACCAAGAGATTTCCAGATCATGCGCCAACTTATTTCGAAAGACTGCCTGAAACTTCTCTCTTCAAACAGTTTAAATCATAAGAAGAACGAAAAACAAAAACAGACAAAGACCTCCAGTTCACAGCAATGAAAGCACTTTACCAAAATATTTCCAAACACTGAGAAAGAAAAAAAAAATACTAAAGGAACAGATTCTTTTCCTATTATTACCCAGTATATTATTTAGAGGAAGCTGTAGAACAAAAAAAAAAAAAAAAAGAACGTATAATTATGGCCTGTGATTAAGTGTACATGCACCAAACATCAATGAAAGCCTTAAAAAAAAACAAAAAACACTGGTCACCATTCAAGGGCTTTAGATAGCCACAAAAACAACGGGACGCAAGCACCCAGACACACCAAACACCACACAGCCACCTACCACACGCAATAAATCTCTGTTCCTCACGCACATGCCGTAATCTGGTTGCCTAAACTGACTGCCCTGGTATTTTTAGCCACTTATCAACCAGCACCAGTGATGAGGGAGCCCGAAATACATCACATGATCAAAAATAACGGGCGCTGGTGGTGAGTGGAGGCAGCGTGAGATGAATAAGGGGAGTCATAAAATTACCTTCATTTTCAACACGCGCCTTTTAACTAAATCGCCGCGTGTGAATGGAACCTTGGCTGCGTCCGCAAATCATTTTCTACGACCTGCCACTGCTTTCACAGATCACGCGAGGATGGAGAGTATGAAGGGAAGGAGGAGGAGGAGGAGAAGGAGGAGGAGGACGAGGAAGAATAGAACTAGAACAGCAACAACAACAACAACTACAACAACAACAACGATGACGACAAGGTGAAGAAAAGAAGAAACAAGAATAAGAAGACAAAACATGACAACGACATCGACGAACAGGTAGACGAAAAACAAAAAAAAAAAACAGAAAACAAGACAAGAAAAGAAAAAAAAAAAAAAGGAGGGGAGGATCACTCATACAAAGTTGCTTCATTCTGGATTTCGCTCACACAGTCAAAAGTCCAACTCCTCCCCGTAAGAAACTCTCGTGCCGCACCACTGACGTCACCACGCGCAGTGTTTATTACCATTCTTTACAGTTGACTCTCCCTGCACCGAAAAAGGGGAAAAAAAGACGTAGTGTTTCCACGAATATGAAATAAAATCGTCCTTTTCCTCAGGCCTTATTTTCACGTTATCCTTGAGTGTTGACGGAAAAAATTGGTGAGTTTTTCTGTTATTATGTAAAGGCTTGTAAGAGAGAACGAGAGAGAGAGAGAGAGAGAGGAGAGAGAGAGAGAGAGAGAGAGAGAGAGAGAGAGAGAGAGAGAGAGAGAGAGAGAGAGAGAGAGATCCAAGCCACCTTCTCAAGACGCAACCTAATCTTATTACTCATGAAACTGTGCAATTCATCATCCTCACTTGTTTCTGGATTCTCTCTCTCTCTCTCTCTCTCTCTCTCTCTCTCTCTCTCTCTCTCTCTCTCTCTCTCTCTCTCTCTGAGCCTGTCTTCCTTCCCTTCAAAAACCAAATCCCTCTGAGCCTCCCTCGTTTCTACTATACGTGAGAAAACACACACACACACACACACATACACACACACACCATCAGCTGCTTTTCACGTTTCTTCGAGTGTGTGTGTGTGTATGTGTGTGTGTGTGTGTGTGTGTACGAGGATGAAGGCTAAGGATAAGAGAATAAAAAAAAGAAAAAGAAGAAGAAGAAGAAGAAGAAGAAGAAGAAGAAGAAGAAGAAAAGAAGAAGAAGATAATGATGATAGTGATGATGATAATGACAAACACGACGAATGAATATAAGAAAAGTTTTAGAATAAGAAAACGTGCAAAGTGAAAGAAAAATGAAGAGAAACAATGAAATAAACACACGAGGCTGGAAAATATGTACCATGTCTGTCTGTCTGTCTGTCTGTCTGTCTGTCTGCACCACCACACTCGCGTCTCCAAAGAATCTCGGCGAAAAAAAAAAAAAAGAAAAAAGGACGAGACAATGAAAACGGAGGAAAAAATAAAGATGGAGATAGAGTAAAAAAAATAGATAAAAAAATTGAAACAGAAATGAAAAATATACACGAAAAAAAATCACACACATACACACAAAAAAAGTCGAAAACATGAAGGAAAATAAAGAAAAAGACTCCAAAGACTGGTAGAGGAGAATATTTCCTTTATATTTTTTGCTTTTTATTCGTCATCTTTCCCTTTAGACAAAATTTTTTCACAGAGGAATCATCAAAGGCACACATCCTACTTATACAGTACGATTTTCCCCTTCTCTTACTTCTCCCTCTTTCCCGCGGCTGCTTCTCAGGGACAAGTATAAAGCATAACTACAGACGTGCGCAGAACACCATTTCAAAACTCCGTCACACAACAAACATCCATACTCTTAAACATTTCGGTGTTTTATCTCCAATACTTTTAACGGGATGTGGTGAAAGTATTGGAGTTTCAAAGGAATCTTCGTCCTTGGGGGCTAGTTTGACAAGGAATCTACACCCTTTTACAAACCTATCTACTTATCTCTGCTGCCCAAAACGTTTAAAAATGCGGGACTTTAAAATACCAGCTTGGACAGACTAGCTGCAATCAAACCTGTTAAAATGTTACCCGTTCTGATTTGCTTCGGTGCCGCTAGCGTTGGGTTCCAGACTCTTTAATGGATGTCTCTCCCATAAATAGTACAGAGTTCTTATCAATCCTTTCATTGCTATTTGGCGTATTTTTCCTCAATCACTAACCACTCTAAGACATCTTTCCTTGTTCTACATCCACCTTCCAACAACAAACTGGCTAGAAATTGCAATATCTATTTTTTTTATGTAGATGCTTATGAAATATTACATACATTGCTTTTAGTGTTGTAAAATGTTGCATATCACGCACGAAAAAAAAAAAAGAAAAAAAAATGAAAGCCGCAATCACTCCTCCGACAAACTGCAGCCAGTAAAATGGTACAAATTCCTTCTTAAATTTTCACTACAATTATGAAAACACTCCTGAAGACACCCCCAAACGTTCACTACACCATGGTAAAGAATTACAGCGAGGAAGCCCAGAAATTGTTACAAATACGAACCAGCCAAAATATGTTACTTTTCAGAGGGACCTTTCGTAATTTTCCAGGCCACGGTCAATGTCTACCATAGGATGACATCAAATCCCGACGGAGGAATGGAAAATTGATTCTAGATGATTAAGGACGGTCAGGGTGGTGGTGGTGGTGGTGGTCCTCTCTCTCTCTCTCTCTCTCTCTCTCTCTCTCTCTCTCTCTCTCTCTCTCTCTCTCTCTCCGGGAAAGGATATTCAATGGACATGTTTTGACGTGTTACTTGTCAAGGCGAATGAAACAGAGACAGACTTTTCTTCCGCCTGTCTTGGCAAAGCTGGGAGGCGGAGACAGAGACAGAGAGAGAGAGAGAGAGAGAGAGAGAGAGAAATGCATAGGTGAAAGACAGGAGAGAGAGATGGATAGAGAAGGGGAAAGAAGGGATGAAGAAAGAAAGAAAAAAGAAAGAAAGAAAGAAAGAAAGAAAAAAGAAAGAAGGAAAGAAAAGAAAAGTATGCTGTGTAAAGAGAGAGACAGAGAGAAAGTAACGGTGAAAAGAAACGAGAGAGAGAGAGAGAGAGAGAGAGAGAGAGAGAGAGAGAGAGAGAGAGAGAGAGAGAGAGAGAGAAAGGAATGCGTATAAGAGGCACGAATAATGCAAAAGGTGGGAGGAAAGAGGAGGAGGAGGAGGAAAAGAAAAACAGGAAAGGGAAAGAGGGAGAGAGGCAGTGACGTGGAGCGGCAGCAACAGAGGGAGAAATGAAGGAAAACGACCGCGGAAGAGAAAGAATTAAAAGCGAAATGAGATAACTGAGGAAATGAAAGAGGAAAGGGAGTCTCACGTGAATATTTGATGAAGAAAAGCATTTAAAATTTTGTACGTAATTCAACACTCTACCTGTCTATCTAACTATCCGTCTGTCTGTCTGTCTGTCTGTCTGTTAATATACCTATCCATTTAACTATTTACCAGGAGAGAGAGAGAGAGAGAGAGAGAGAGAGAGAGAGAGAGAGAGAGAGAGAGAGAGAGAGAGAGAGAGAGAGAGAGAGAGAGAGAGAATATGATATTTGCTCGTCTCAAAAGTGACATGCTTGCTCACTGCCTTGTCAAATTCTCTCTCTCTCTCTCTCTCTCTCTCTCTCTCTCTCTCTCTC
>NC_087154.1:4395000-4397500 GCF_035594125.1 Scylla paramamosain
AGTAGTAGTAGTAGTAGTTTTATTTCTTCTACTACTACTACTACTACTACTACTACTACTACTACTACTACTTTAACTGCTACTGCTACTACTATGAAAATACATGGACAGGACATCAAGGGAAAATCACAGCATTGGAAAGAACAACAAGCAAAGTGTTCAAGTTTGATAAAATTTGAATCAAAAAGACACAAGAAGAAATTAAATCATAAAAACGTAAAAATAAAATAGTGAAAGGCTTGAATAGACTCAGTAATCACGTTGCTTGTGCCGAATTAGAAGGGAGCTTTAGAAGATTAGATAAATTTATGAATGTGAATGGTACGTGGGTTATAGTCATGCTGGCTTCTTGTGGCTTCCCTTATACTCTTTCTGTATCGAGTCAAGCACTGTCTCCCAATGAGCAAACATAGATACAAAAACTCACAAAAATATAAAGAACGAGGTAAAACAATAATTACAATAGTCATGTGTTAACTTTCGCTTAATTTTATCAACTTCAGATACTTAAGAAAAAAAAAAAGTGAGATAAATTTCTGCTATCTTATACTTCTTCGTCTAGGTAGGATAGTGTAACTCGTCACTAACAGCCTCGCCAGGGACAATAAGTTTTCTAGAGTCTGTTCTTTCTTTGAGTCTGTGGAGTGGAAGGAAAGATACATTAAGTGGAGGAAGGAACGAAGGTGGCAAATAAATGTCAATGAGGGAAAAGCTTGATTAATGAAACGAAATCTGGGAATGTTAAGAAATAAGAAAGGAAGAAGGAAAGGAAGAAAGAAAAAAAGGAAAAATCTTGGATGTTTTCCCTATGTTTATTGGCAATTTCTAGTTTCTTTTTTTTTTCAGTGTTTAGTCACATTCCTTAAACGTTCTTTCCCGTCTTCACTCATCCTCCTCTCCAGGGCTTTCCATGTTGTCATATCGTCTTTTCCATTATTTTTTCTCTTCCCGTCTCAATAACTCTGTCTTCTAAAAGTTCCTCTCTTACTTGTACACAATGCTGATGTTACTACTACGACCACCACACCAATATCACTGCTATTTTTACTTTTTCTTTATTTTTATCTTCATCATTGTCATCCTCAACTTTTTGTTCACCTTTCTCCTCCCTCTCCCCCTCTCCCTCGTCTTCCTACCTCTAGTTCACCTCCTCAACCTGTTCCTTTTCCCGATATAACTAAAAAAAATCACTGCATATTGCCTCTGACATTTATCTAACACCCCAAATTCATTTTTTCCCTTGACCTTATCACCACTCTCCCTTTCCTCCCTTTCTTCCTCCCTGTCTATATGTCTTTTCCTCGGGCACCCTTGAGGTCAAAGGTCGCCGGTGAAAGGTCAGACGTTCCGCCCTCTCCCATTTGGCTCCGGGCGACCCTACTCACCCATTAAGAGAAGGGAGGAAGGACGGAAAGATGGACAAGGTTCTATGCTTCACTCTCGGAATTGGTAAGGGAAGGAGAGGTGGAATAATGGGATTGGCAGAGTTAACCCAGCGATTACGTGAATGGACAGGGTAAAGAGGGATAGGGCTCACGAGTAGAAGGGAGGGCAGGAAGAGAAAAGACAAGGGTGGTGAATTAAAGAAGTGAATGGAGGCCAAAAGTAGAATAAGAAAGTGGGAGAGAAAGGAAGTGAGGAAAAGGGAAGGAAAGGACACAGCAAAACAGCAGAAGAGAGAGCAGAAAGAGAAAGGCAAAGGCTTAGGAATGAGTGATAAAAATATGAGGTAATAAAAGTAGAATAAAGAAGTGAGAGAAAAAGGAAATGAGGAATAAGGAAGGAAGGGGGGGATTAATTGTCCTAAATGAGTAAAAAAGGAAGAGGAGGAATACTAAATACGTAAGAGAACAAAACAAGGATAAGTAAAAGAGAGAGAGAGAGAAGAAGGATGGAAAGAAGGAAGACTTAATTTAGATACTGTAAGAGAAGAGAAAGAACAAAATAGAGAGAGAAGGAAGAAGTTTACAACGGAGGAGAATAAACCAGATAAAGCCAGAGAAAACAAGGATAAGAAAGTGAAGGAGAGAGAAAGACGAAACGTGAGGAAGAAGAGGAAGTGTGTCTAAGGAAAAAGTGGAACTGTGCTAAGGAGGAGAAAGAAGAAGAGTAAGATAATTTAAGAAGAAAAGAAAGAGAAAAACAAGGAAAAGGAAGTGAATGAGAGAGGAAGTAAGGAAGAGGGAAGGAGGAAAGGAGAGTTTTGAAAGACACTGGGAAAAAATAGAAGTCATAACAACGAAAGAAAAAAGAAAATAAAAGAAAACAAGGATGTGTAAGTGAAAAAAAAGAGAAACAGGGAAACCGGAAGGAAGGAAGGAAGGATAAATTTAGATATGAAAAGGGGAGAGAGAGAGAGAGAGAGAGAGAGAGAGAGAGAGAGAGAGAGAGAGAGAGATGGGAGGGGGAGTCAAGGTCTGCCCTAAATGAAATGAGAGGTAGTGAGTGGGAGGAGTGAGAAGGAGGGGAGGAGAGGAGAGAGATTAGAGACAAGGGCAGA
>NC_087154.1:4402500-4405000 GCF_035594125.1 Scylla paramamosain
TATATATATATATATATATATATATATATATATATATATATATATATATATATATATATATATATATATATATATTTTTTTTCTTCACATGTTATTCGCCATCCCGTATGAAGCACGAGTATTCTGAACTTCCGAAAAAAAAAACATAGAAAATAAATAAATAAAAGAAAAATAAACTAATAAACAAAAGAATAAAAAAATAAATGAATATATACAAGATGGAGCGAGACATGCAGTGTGTGTGTGTGTGTGTGTGTGTGTGTGTGTGTGTGTGTGTGTGTGTGTGCGTGTTTGTGTGCGCGCGCGTTCTCGCTTGTGGCATGTTATCAGGGGCTAGGGAGGAGTGTCTTCTGTCGCTCCTAGTCATCCATTATATCCACGCTATGAAATGTTACAGAAGGTGGAGGGCGGTGCGGGACTAAATCTCCTTGTATAGGGAGCCTAATGTTCCAAGTATCAGGATATGGAGTAATATGTAACGTGTAGGGCAAGGCAGCGCACAGGAATCAGCGATGTATTGGATAGGTTGTGTGTGAGTGTGTGTCAAGCTGGATTTTTTGGGTGAACCTTTTGTCTCTCTCTTTTATGTTAATTTTTGGGATATGCATGACTGATAGTGTTATTCATCTTTGAAATTGATGTCTTTCTTTTTTTGCACTTTGGACAAGCACAAGAAAAATTCTGTGTATGAACAAAAAAGTATTATTACTACTACTACTATCATTATTATTATTATTATTATTATTATTATTATTATTATTAGTAGTAGTAGTAGTAGTAGTAGTAGTAGTAGTAGTAGTAGTAGTAGTACTAGTAGTAGTAGTAGTAGTAGTAGTACTAGTAGTAGTAGTAGTAGCAGTAGAGGTTTTAGTTATTATTATTGCTGTTTTCATTATTATTATTATTATAATTATTATTATTATTATTATTATTATTATTATTATTATTATCATTGTTATCATCATCATCATCATCATCATCATCATTATTATCACCATCATCACCATCATTATTCACCACACTTTGTTTCTCCAATTACGTCTCAGGAATTTCTTTCAAGAGTGAGGTTTCTCGGTACATAACCTCCAGTTTTGCATTATCTATTTGGCTCTTTTTCTTTCGTAAATGACACCTCGGTGGATTTTATTTCCCCCCGTTTTTCTTGTCCTTGGCCAGAGCATCTCTTACATAAAAAAACGCCACCTGAGGACACTGCAACACGGTAACACTGCCACTGACTGATTCTCCCACTACCTGATTGTTGTACGTATCCCCATCTTGTTTTAAAACGTGCGGTAAACTAATATTGCCTTTACCAAAACACTTCGTTAATTATAAGGTAACGGACTGTCCATGCGAAAATAATCTGGTATCTTAGTGAAAATGACAGAACTAAGAAAGGAAGGGAAGATGATGACGGGTGAAGAAAGACATAAGTTTAGGACGAAGAAGTTAATTTTAGTAATAGGAAAAGCCATCGAGTGAGAATAATGTAAATTAGCCGCAAGTTTCAAGAGAAGACGGACGTGAGAGCATTAGTTATTAAGTACAGGTGTCTAGTGAAAATAACATAGCATAGAAAGATACAAAAGATGGTGAGGAGGTGAAGATAGACAAGTTTAATGACTGGGAGGAAGTTAATTTTAGTGATAGGAAAAATCATGAAGGCGTGAGAATAAAGTAAATTTGTCGCAGGTTTCATAAAAAAAAAAAAAAGACGGTTGTGAGGGCATCAGTGAGTGAGAATGTTACCGAGTTTGCTTGTCACACACTTGGCAGGAAACAATTTATACTACCACTATATATATTTTTTCACTCGTGCCTCGGTCTAAACTAATGAAACCCAAAAAGAAAAAAGAAAAAAACAAGAGTAAAAGATAATAGAAAAAAAAGTTAACAGTATAAACAGATGGAACAAAAAACTGAAACCATGAATATTCACACACACACACACACACACACACACACAGCTGCCCAGTCCTCTCCTTTCTCCTTGATCTCCTCCTTATCCTCCTATTTCTCCTTCGGTTTGTTCTTATCACCCTCTTATTTCTCTTCCTTTTCCTCTTCCTCCTCATCTCTCTCTCTCTCTCTCTCTCTCTCTCTCTCTCTCTCTCTCTCTCTCTCTCTCTCTCTCTCTCTCTCTCTCTCTCTCTCACAGACAAAAGAATAAACACTACAGCTTAAAACACCTAAAATGCAATGAACTTCACGCCTTACATTAATATTACATACACTTGATAGCCAGGGGTGTTTATCTCCTCGCCCACAATGCAACACAAAAAAAAAAACACACCCCTCCGCGTTTGTTCTGATTCTGCTGCTGCTGTTCCCACTGAAAGCATTATTACCAACACAGTTTTTCTCCACGCCAGGCGGTGTTGTATATTAAACTTTACCAAATACACACAACACTGAATACGAATTACCTATCAAACCGTGAGAGGGAGTATACCAATGTATTTACCAGCAGAGAGAGAGAGAGAGAGAGAGAGAGAGA
>NC_087154.1:4410000-4422500 GCF_035594125.1 Scylla paramamosain
CGAAAAATTTTAATTCCACTGCGTGTCTATTAATGATCTTGTTGGTTGAACATTTCGTCCTAACTAATGGTAAAAAAAAAGAAAAAGGAAAAAAAAGAAGAAATCGCTAGATGAAGGAGTAATTTTTCCATGTTAAAATGACAAATATCGATTAATACAAGAGACAAGAACAAATGTACATCTTTCTCTCTCGCTCTTTAGAATCAGCCGTAATGATTTGACGCTAAACGAAACGACACTCGCGTCATCCACTTGAGGGGGCGAAAAAATAGTGTGGTCCTCGATAAGTGGATGTCCATTACACTGGCAAACAAAAAATGTGAAGTTTTAATGATTATATATGTATTCGATGGCGTAGAGAAATATATTGAACATGGACACAAATCTCTCTCTCTCTCTCTCTCTCTCTCTCTCTCTCTCTCTCTCTCTCTCTCTCTCTCTCTCTCTCTCTCTCTCTCTTCGCTCTTTTCATCACATTATCACCATGCTGTCATTACTCTGCTTTACCTGTTCCTATACCTTGTGCAGATAGATTAGGTTAGTTTAGGTTTACCCTCCTCCTATCTCCATTACTCTCACACTTAACTCCACTCCATCTATCATATCCTCTGTCACGTTACTATTGAGAGGCAGGTTAAAATGTTGCTGACGCCTTGTCCAGTGCTTAAGTTATGTTATATCAGGTTAAGTTTACCCTCCTCCTATCGCTGTTATTCTCCTTAATTCTATTCACTAATTGTTATTCACTTAATTTTACTCCATCTATCATATCCTATATCACGTTAATGTTGAAAGGCAATGGAGTCTTGCTAAGGACTCGTGCAGCGCTTAAGTTAGACTGGGTTAAGTTTCCTATCCTTTTTTACTCTGACACTTAATTCTACTCCATCTCTGTCACCCTACTGCTGAGAGGCGGGGGTCTTGCTGAAGCCTTGTGCAGTGGTTAAGATATCGTGGTGAACTAGAGGAGAGTCCTGTAGCACGATGGTCTCAGTGCCTTACCGAGGGATTGTTACACACGCCACACTGTCTGATCGAGTACTGGACTGAGGGGCTCTTGTACACCAGTAATCTAGATCAGCTCGGTGCACCTACACTCTATGATGCTCTCTCGGTCTCTCTCTCTCTCTCTCTCTCTCTCTCTCTCTCTCTCTCTCTCTCTCTCTCTCTCTCTCTCTCTCTCTCTGTCTCTCTGTTTGCCTGTATGTATGTATGTATGTCTATCTCTGTCTCTGTTCCCCTATTTCTCCGTCTATGTCTCTCTCTCTCTCTCTCTCTCTCTCTCTCTCTCTCTCTCTCTCTCTCTCTCTCTCTCTCTCTTAAAATGTATGTATGTATGTATGTATGTATATATGTATGCATGCATACAGATTGTTTTCTTAATCTATTCTTTCGTTTCTTCAAAATACTAAAACAAAGCGAGAGAGAGAGAGAGAGAGAGAGAGAGAGAGAGAGAGAGAGAGAGAGAGAGACAGAGACAGACAGAGACAGAGAAACAGAAAGACAGACAGACAAAGAAAGACAGCGAGAAAGAGAAAAGTGAGCCGTGAAATTGAAAGCGGGGACTGAGCGGGGCAGCAAAGGAGGCGACGCTTGGGTTGGCGAGAGAGAAAAGGCCGTTTTTACCACTGTGACTGATGCAGGAATTCTTGTGACTGTTGGGCGGACATTGCTATGCTGAGTGCTGAGGGGCTGAGGGCAGGAGGAGAGTAACTGCTGGAGGGACAGTGCTACGCTAGATGCTCACTGTGAAGGTGAGGACAGGATGGCAAACTCACGGTAAGGGGAAACTAATTAACTTCCTTTAATAATGTACGAAATAACGTGATTTTTTTTTTTTTTTTTTTTTTTAGGTATTTTGTGAGTTGTGTTGTTGGGAAAACTTCAACCTGATATAAGGAATGCACGAGAGAGAGAGAGAGAGAGAGAGAGAGAGAGAGAGAGAGAGAGAGAGAGAGAGAGAGAGAGAGAGAGAGAGAGAGAGAGAGAGAGAGAGAGAGAGAGAGAAAAAAAAAAAAACTGGTGAACTATTTTGACACAACTGAACATTGTTAATTATCCTCAGATAAAAAAAAATAAATAAATGAATAATAATAAAAAATCTGACACACGCAGTTTTCCGTGTTCGTCACTTAGGTTTATATCAGATTAGAGTTTCCCTAATAGTACGTTCATCCTTTGTACTTAATATCAGTAATTAGTATAAAACAGCATACAAACACAAAGTACAAGTAAATGATCGTATTATGCATGGAAGAAGTTGGGCTGTGGAGGTTTAAGGAGCTGTTTTCTATACGTCAAGTGATCTCTTAGTCTCACACTTCCTTGCTGCGGACAGGGAGACAGACACGCGGTAATGTGAAACTAAATAACTTCCTGTAATTATGTATGAAATGACGTGACTATTCAATTATTTTGTGAGTTACACCTTCGTTCTTTGCATCGTACCCGTACTTATCTTTGGACGCTCATAATTACTCTCAGACAATATATGTACAAACACACAGTGGAATATAAGTGTAAGTGATCGTATTATGTAAGAAAGGAGCTGCATGTAGAAGTTTCAGAAGTTGCTTTGTGTACGTCAACTGGTCTTTTACATTATTCATTACTTTTTTAAAATTCTTATCCACTGCAATGACACTATTTAGGGACATGCATACTCATTTGTTATTCTCGATACTTTGGGTGCTAATGAGCATTAAAACACAACATTAGCGGTAAGAGAGAGACAAGCGGGTGATGGGTGGAGTAAAACGAAGGTGCAGGAAACAGAGCAACAGAAGGCGAAGAAGACAGAGTTTCCCTGTCCTTGCCGTGATGTATGAAACTGCTTTTGAATTTTTGTTTAATACTCGTATCTGTATCTCGGATATTAGTTAACCGCTTGAACGACCTTTAACAGCCAAAACAAGAAATATAAACATCAATAGAAATCCACCTGTCACAGAAAGGAAACTCCGAAACACTGAAATTTCACCAGGCTATCAGTGCACAAAACAAACATTCAAAAATTCATCCCCTGTATGTATAGTTCTCACCACTACTCATCACTCGTAAGTCACACCTTGAGTCTTTTCTTCCCCGCGGCGCTTTCCCTTCACCGCCATTGTATCACCCGCAATCTGCGAATATTGACGCGATATCACTTAACTCCCTCGTAAAGCGCTGCCGTTGAGGTGGCTGGCAATCGTGTATTCATGAGGTAAGCAGGGTGGCCGGTGCGCTGCTCACTGCCGCTTTGGTGGATCTTATGCCTGGCTAACCAACACAAAGATCTGACTGTTGGATCTTTCATTCTCTCATCACTTTCATTATAATTTTTTCCCCGTCACATGATCGCACGTTGGTGGGAGAAAGTGTCTAATGCTGCCGTTGAAAATATATTGATGCGATGTATGATTAGAAGGGAGAGAAGTGAGAGGGAGTGGAAAAGCTGAAGGAAAGGGAAAAAATATTCAGTTGTAGTATGGCAGTTTTTTGTAAGGCATAGTGTGTGTGTGTGTGCGTGTGTGTGAGAGAGAGAGAGAGAGAGAGAGAGAGAGAGAGAGAGAGAGAGAGAGAGAGAGAGAGAGAGAGAGAGAGAGAGAGAGAGAGAGAGAGAGAGAGAGATGGGGTTTCTAGGTGGACTTTGACACCCCTGGACCCCCTCTTAAGAACAGGGGCACTTCTTCCCTATCTTATATTTACGTTTCTAAAGGCATATGCGAAAAAAAATGGAGGAGAATAGACTAGTAATAAGGCCGGGAAAGGACTCTAGATAATTACCATCACTTCATTACTTAGCACGCCTGGAAAACGTTCTAGAGCAATATCAAATGTGGTATCGCAAGACCCACGAAAGACCACTAACAGAAATTACTCAAGCAAAAATTAACAAATGTTTTTACTACAGTTTACGAGTGGAAAATCATTCTTACCAGTAATGAAGAGTGTTGCAGAAACTTTTCACCGGTCAAGGTTTGATTTTTACCCTCAGGAGATTCTTGATAACCGCAGACATCCTCCTCTTCACCTCACCTCACGCAGTGCCCCGCCGCCCCGCCTCTCCGCCTTGGCGTTTGAAGCAGACAATAAAAAAAACATACAATTAGTATATGTTTCTCTGCCTAATATCCACACTCAATGAGACAACACCAGTGCGGCATTGCTCTTTTTATACGTGTCACATGCACTTGTCGTCTACACCACTGAATAAGGATGAAAAACGCTATAATTCAAGGAGAATCACCAGCGCAGGTAGTCCGCAGTACTGCCAGACGCAGGGTGATATCTTATGCTAGAGTCGTAGGAAGATTATGCAATTCCAAAATATAAAGGCAAATTTTTTTTTAATAGTTCATTATAAGTGATGGGTCAGAAAGTAACACGTTATCAGATAGACAGTAAGCATTTCATAATCAAAGAACATGAGACGTAGCTGTAGTGTAATGATCCCTTTCAATTATGTAGAAAACGTAGTTACGGTTGTGCTCCAAACTAAAACATTCTATAAAGAAAGAAATAGTAATTTTAATCCTATAACAATATTACCTGTAGTTGGCCACGTACTTTACAATTTGGGGCAGGTGTTACATCGTTTTTTTTTTTTCTGGAATAACTCTTTAACAAACTGATGAACCAGGATCATACTTTGACAGAGCCTGTTTCAGATACTGTGCTAACTTTCGTCACTATCGTCAAGTAACGAAGTTAAAAAAAAAAAAAAAAAGCGATGTAACAGGCCCTGAAACGCGGAGTCGCTACTTCACCTTACGAAGAAAATAAAATTCAAGTATATTGTCATTACTTTTCATCCTCTACACAGGTCTTTCAGAAGCACAAATATTCAATGCTTAATTTTCACCATCATCTTTACATTAATAAATAAACAATAATTGAAGGGATCAGCATGATAAACTAGGACAACGTAGGATAGATTCATGCTCTGCTAACCACCACACAGTGGTGCGCAATAAACAACACTCACCTGGTTCCTTGAGCAGTGCAGTGAATCAATATTTTACGCCATTTCTCGGTGTTTCTTATCACCCCGATGGATTCTGGACATTACCAAGTTATCTGCGGGTTTTAGGGAAGATATGGTGAGTTCGTGACGGTGGCAGACAAACGGACACACGATAAATAAGAGAAAGACAAGGCTTCAGAAATGAGTTTTACCTTTCTAGTCCTCCTTCTAAGCTTGTGCCAGACCCACGGAACGCCACGGTGAGTACAAATATCATTTATAGATGTTTTGGTCTCCGTGTGGTTATTACAAAATGAATTTGGTGTGTTATGATATTGTATTGGACTTGGATGAACTGTGAAGGGGAAAGTGTGCGGCTCTTAGATGCTACTTTGGTCATTTTTGCGGGAATGTGTTTGTTCGGAATGTTCCAGGATTACTCGTATTTCTGAGCTGCGCCTGATTTTGGGAGTGACTGTACTGGTACATCGCACCAGGGTCCCCAGTAACCCAGGCATCGAATCTGAAGCAGCTCAAATAAAGCAAATAAAGACAACAACCAGTTAGGCCGGTGATTTCTACTACGTCATGGTTTAACGTCACAACGACGTCACGGCCTGAATGGTGGGTGGGGCATGTATCGTGACAGCAGCTAGCCTCGCTACGTGCCTCTGAATATTTTACTAAGGTTTACCATAAATTTACTCTTAATCATCCACATTTGGCACCACAGCATAATTATGCGAATTGAGTCGTGGTCTCAGACATCCAATACCAAAGTTACATTCTTGTCCGACGCTTTGTTGAGACGTATTAAAAAAAAAAAAAAAATAGACACTCCCCCGAAATCTTTAGTAGAAATGTTTCATTAACAGATGTTTCGGTATCTATATGATTACTAGTATTGCTAAGTAAACTGTGTGCAGTAAGATTGTATGGGACTTATGGATTTCGGCAACTTTTCGGTAATATGTTGGTTCTTATTTCCTGAGCCAATTTAATATTATTTAGAAATGTTTCGTTAAAAGAATTTTTGGGTTTTACGAACCTAGTAGTTTGTGAATTTGGTGTGTAGTAAGACTGCATGTGGCCGAAATGAACTACAAAGGCGAAAGGCTGCAGCTTTGGGTTAAGATTACGGTAATATGTTACATTTTAATCGCCGAGACAGTATAATATTATTGAAATGTTATATCGACGATGACTAAACGATGTAGTCTTTGACACGCGCGATGAGAGAGAGAGAGAGAGAGAGAGAGAGAGAGAGAGAGATTCCAGTGCATTTTATATTACTGCATGGACCAGAACCTCTACTTAAGTAAATAGATCTGCGTATCGTAAAAATAACCACCTGCCGCACTCCCACAACACATTACTGCAGCCAACCTTGATTGCATGTGCGTGATTTTGACGTCACCAGGGACGTTATTGCTAAGATTAAACTTTTCTTTTTTTTTTTTTTTTTGGCTGGGGAGGGACGGCAATATAAACACTTTTTTCTTCTTAGTCTTTTCACTAATATTTACTTTAATATGTCACCTTCACATATTAAAAGGGGGAAAAAAATAGCTTTGTGAAAATTTACGGAATCAAACATTTTGACAGACTCATTTTGCCAGACGAAACTATTTGGCAAGTCCCAGCGAGCATAAAATTTTATTAGATTTGTTTACACTGTCTTAGTGTACTCCTGGGTAGGTTATGGTTAGATTAGATGAAGCCATTTCTAACCTAACCTAGCCTAATTCTAAGTTTACGTTCATAAGTTATGTGTATTAAATAAAGTAACTTGCAATATGACCTAATTTAACCTACCTAAGTTTACGTTCAGATAAGTAACGTTATATTTGATAACATCCGATGTAACTTAATGTAAATTATCCTAAGTTAACGCTTAGATTGGTTATGATAAAACAATTTCTGATCTCATCTAATTCAAGTTATCTTAAATATATTCGCTTCTATAAGATATCGTTTTATTTTTTGTCCATCTAGATTTTGTCCTTGTCTGTTTGTCGGACACCATACAAAGAGGGGAGTTCCTAAACTCCTTCGCACCGTCCCTTTTAGTTGCCTCTTATGATATACAGGGAATACTGTGGCGGTGTTCTTATCCCCTGCCATACAACTTAATTGGAGTGTTGTAGGGTGGTCCAGGAGATTATTCCTTTCCACCAGGGGCCGACGGGGCTAAGGGTGTGAATGATGTGTGTATGAATGTGTAGTGCATTGTCTGGTCCACTCCGTGTGGGATTGCTGCCTTGGTATAAAGATAGATAGATAGTTAGATAGATGGATTTTGTCATTTGAAGAGATATGAAAATGAGCTTCAGTATATAAATGAGTATTACGTAATTATTGTGAAAAAAAAGTAGAACACACTATTATTAAGTAAATAAGTGACGGTAAAAAAAAAAAAAAATAGCACATTCACATTAACACACGGAAATGATTACGAATGCATAAAGTTTCCTAGGAAAAAAAAATTACCATAAAAATACAAGTTAATGGTCACATCTGTAATAGCGCATCAGCACGTCTGTAACGAACGGGGTACCTCTGCAGCAGCCAGGCCATGTGTAATTAATAGTGTTCGTATGTCATTCCGCAGCCAATACCTAATTACCAGCATCATTACAGCGCACTCCCTTGGTGTTTCCAGATAGACCGCCCTGTGCATTATTGGCTGCTTGAATGCCTACTGGGAAAAATGAATAAATGTAAATAAAGGAAGTTAATAAAAATAAGAGGAAATAAAGATAGAGATAGAGGTAGATAGATAAAAAGATACATAAATACAGATAGATACATAGATAGCTAGAAAGATTGATTTATTCATTCACTGATAGCTAAATACATAGATAGATAGGTAGATAGATAGATAGATTTTTAACAATAGACAGAGAGATAAATAGATAGACAATTCGGTGAACAGATCAATAGATAAGTAAGCAAGTAAACAAAATAATGTAATATCTAAGCCAGGCCATTATAGGGTACAGTCTGATTTCAAAAGAAGAGCATCGGGACAAGTACAGACCTACATTATGGGTCTCTGTTTGGGAAATGTTTCATCCAGTCTCACTTTATTTAGCAGTCTCTCTCTCTCTCTCTCTCTCTCTCTCTCTCTCTCTCTCTCTCTCTCTCTCTCTCTCTCTCTCTCTCTCTCTCTCTCTCTTTTCCGGTGTTCTTTACGCGTAAAAGAAAATAAATCAGTATATGTAAAGAAACTAATGCTTCAGAAAATATAAAGACTATATTATATTATTGTTATTATTGTTATTATTGTTATTATTATTATTATTATTATTATTATTATTATTATTATTATTATTATTGTTATTATTATTATTATTATTGCTATTATTATTATTATTATCATTATCATTATTATTATTATTTTTACTACTACTACTACTACTACTACTACTACTACTACTACTACAGAGGTGAAAGAGTACGAGTCTCAGTAAATACTAATAACCACTTTGCACATTCTCCTCTTGACAAGCAACCGACGAATCATTTTTCTTTTTTTGTTTATTCAATTGACTTTAACGTAACAAGCAAATCATGTTTCTCCTATTTATTCTATTGATTTTAACGCTTCTTTCCTTCAGATAGATTTAAGTTTCGTCTGTATTCTTTGTGTTTATTTTGTTCACTGTCTTATTTTCTTAGGGTCATGCTATTTATTATACCGTTTCTTTCCTCAAGTAGCTTTAAAGTTTATTTCCCTATATTCTTTGTATTGTTTCTATTGTTCACTTCCTTATCAAGAGTAAATGAGTAAAAGAGTGAGAGATATTTACTTGCTTTTATTGTTCACTTCCTTATCAAGAGTGAATGTGCAAAAGAGAGGGATATATTTACTTGCTATCCTTAGTATTCGCTTATTGGCTGACCTGCTGTGATGAGCATAACAAGAGACACTGTTCATGATTAGACCGGCGATCCTGTCTCTTTACCGTTGATTGGGTATAAGTGAGATGAGAACACGAGGGAAAAATTGTCCTTTAATTGTTGCTTGAATTGAATTACTAATTTGCTGCCACTCGCAAGGCTAACGAAGAGGCGCTGGTGAGTTTATCGTTTTAGGTCCTCGGGAGGAAGTGAAAAGTGAGTGCAAGGACAGGTAGGATGAACTGTAATGTCAGATAGTATGATAATGATAATAATGATGATAATAATAATAATAATAATAATAATAATAATAATAATAATAATAATAATAATAAGTATAAATATAAGAAGAAATATAAAAAGTAAAAGAAGAACAATGATTTAAAATTCTCCTGGCCAAAGCTTATGGCATATAAAGAATTAAAACACTTAAAGCGAATCTAGACTTACCTCAAGCGTCATGCTGGGACAGGGCACTAGATTTTCTGACTTCGATTGCATGCTGCAGCTCCTTTTGTTCGCATTACTTTCTTTTAAGGGTAAGCAGTTATAGACTTTCCTTCCATAACTAAGCTTCTGAAGAGTTTTGAGATTCGATTCATAACTGTCATCATTTTGTTTTAATCATTTATTTATTTGTTGCATACTCTTTCTTTCTCTCTTTCCTTTTTTTCTTTCTTCTTTTTTCTTTCTTTTCTTTAAGATTCGATTTATAACTACCATCTTGTTTTAATGATTTATCTATTGGTTGGATTTTCTTTTTCTTCGTTCTTTCTTTTGTTTATTATTTATTTGTTTATGAATTTATCTTTTTCTTTTTCTTTCTCTCCTTTCTTTCCTTTCTGTCTTTTCTTTCTTTCTTTCTTTCTTTCTTTCTTTCTTTACATCCTTCCTGTATCATTATCATTATTTTTAGCGCAAGCCATTACGAATTACTCATCGCCAATACCTCTTATGGTGATTAATGTGGCGTGTGCAGTGCCTTAAGTTCTGCCTGCATCTACACCACTATTGTATATACCTTTACTCTGATTAATATTCTGCGCCGTATACCTTTGATGTTGCAGCGCCTTACCTGTTATATTCAATCAATAACTCCTCCGTTTCCACCTACACGCAACTGGACTGGTCGCCATAATTTCAGAGACGTGGGCGTGATGGTTACTGATGTGATGTCTTATAAAACACACCAGCACAGCATCCTGGTCTTTTTTTTTTTTTCTTGCTGTTAAGGCTTCCTCTTAAGCTTAAGCGGGACTTTTCAAGTAAAATACACCTGCGCCACATCTTTAATTTTTCTTTTTTTTTTCGCTTCTATACATTCTCCTAAAGTTTAATATTATTCTTTCAGCTGTGCGGCTTTTTTTCGACTGTGTGATATACATAGGTTAAAGCTTGATAAGATTGGATTTATAAAAGAGATAAGATAAAATTGGCTCTCAGAAGGAGTATTGGGCGAATGAAATAGAACTCAGTAATCAGGTTATTAGTGTCGAGTCAGTAGGGAGTTGTAAAAAAATTAGGAAAAGTTATGGGAAGTGATCATAGGTGGATATAGATGAGTATGATTTGCACAGGGACTGCCACTTACTTGTACGCCTAATGGCTTCTTCCAGTTTGTTTTATATTTTTGTGTTCTTTTGTTGTACATCACGTGGCTGGTAAAAAAAAAATAAATAGATAAAAAAATACGGAGACGGAGAGGTTTCTAAATTCTACACCCCTTTAAACAGCCTGTATTGGAATTTACTATGCAGCTCAAACCTGTTTCCATGATTCTGAAGGTTGTCTAACAAGAATTCGTATGGAAATCCGACTAATAATGTCTGTATCCTTTGAAAATAGTCATGAGAACTCGAAGCTTCTAAGAATTCGGGCCCATAGAATGAAGAAGGGGGAAAGAGTATAAACAGGAGGAGGGAGGACCTATTGGAAGCTGGCGTGGCTGCGGGAGGCGGATAAGGTAACGTCCAATATGTATGTGGAGCACAGCCTCTTAACGCCGCCACAATGGGAACCCCTTTGCATGTATAGGGTGTGAGGGATGTGTGGATGTGTGGCCTTCCTAACACGAAGGCTTAGGTGGTGCCAGAATTACGTCATCAGGAAACATTGTAACTTGTAATTGTAACATTGTAATTGTGAATTCATTATCATTATTACTACTCATGTTGCTGTTATTACTATTGCTATTGTTGTTACTTTCATCACAGCTCTTTTACTTTAAAGCTGAAAGCTACAAACACTGAGAGTTTTATCATTATAACTTTCCATATATATATTACTCCCATCTTATGTAATTTTCTTTTCTCTGTGTTCATGTTTTATTTCTTTTTTAAGTCATACGTCTTGCATTTTTTTTTTCTTTTTCGTTCCTGCAGATGGTTTCAGGATTATTGAGGTAATTTCTTGTATTATTTGCTTCACTTGCTGTGTTTCAATCAGTGATGATTTATTTACCACAATCTATCTACCTACGTATGTGCTAGGCTCAGATTTCCCATGGAAGGGAAATCTGAAATACCAGACGCAGCAAAAAAGGAAGACTGACTAGATTACCAGGGAATTTCAAACAGCACCACATCCCTACTTCTCCCTAGGCTGCACTACACTAAACTAATTATTTCGTAAGAGAGAGAGAGAGAGAGAGAGAGAGAGAGAGAGAGAGAGAGAGAGAGAGAGAGAGAGAGAGAGAGAGAGAGAGAGAGAGAGAGAGAGAGAGAGAGAAACTTCATGGATGAGGGTGATCCGTAGAAATAGGTATGTTTCATGCACTGACTGCCAAGTGTAGGCCTGACGGCTTCTTGTAGATTCCCTTATTTCCTTATGTTCTTATGTAACTACACTATAAAATAAGCAGGAAGGTGTAATGTAAGGTTATTATTATTTGAGGAGAAAATTATGAGTGCTTCTAAAAGAGACTGTATGAGTCGCAGTAGAGAACCAGACAGACGGAGGAGAAAGTTTCCAGGCAGCGTTTAGTAAAGACAGACCGGCATAATGCGCTGATTGATGGACAAAGTTGGGTGTGACTCGATCATTTACCAGACTTGTCAGCAGAACTTGACTTAGCTGTGTCTCTCCTTGCTTCTCATTACTGATTGCCTTCCCTTCTCCAATTTTCCTCACCTAATCCTGCCTCCTCACTTCTTGTGCATCTCCTCGTTCACTCATTCTCCTTCTTTCGCTGTTCATTGTATGTTTTTGCTATCTCCTATTTCCTTATGGTTGTTGTTGTTGCTATTGTTGTTGTTGTTGTTGTTATTGTTGTTGTTGTTGTTGTTGTTGTTGTTGTTGTTGTTGTTGTTGTTGTTTTTTATTCTCTTCTGCTACTACTACTACTACTACTACTACTACTACTACTACTATTACTACTACCACCACCACCACCACACCACCACCACCACCACCACCACCACCACTACTACTACTACTACTACTACTACTATTACTACTACTACTACCATCACCACCACCACCACTGCATTCTTTCTTGAGCTGGGGAGCCATAAATCACTGCAGCCCACGTGTATAAGTTGCAGCTTCGTATCCTCAGTCCCTTGACTCAAGACAGGCGATGACAAAAAATTTGACCCTGAACGTGATGGAAATATTTGGGCTCACGCTGGCTAAGGCGGATCCTGTGAGA
>NC_087154.1:4427500-4432500 GCF_035594125.1 Scylla paramamosain
CGAAATTAAGTAAAATAATATGTACATGATTATGTTAAGTGTTTCTCGCATTTGTACGAGCAATAATCAACTTGAAAAGCGTTTTAGTTTCCTGGCTTAATTAGTGACTGAGGGAGCCGGGTGTACCATATCCCCAGCCACTGCATAAAATGGAACAGAAAGCAGCAGGATCGTATATGACTTTCTACCATGTTTACTCATTCATTGCTCGTCTCTCGTGGGTGTCGGGGACTCTGGACAAACGGCGGTGACAGTGCAGCAAACACTGGCGGCTCGGGGATGGGCGGGGCGGGGAGGGGCGGGGCGGGGCGATGCGAGCAGAGGCAGTGTGGGAAGTAAGGCGTCAGGCCAGAACCGTTTATAGCAGGGAGCGATGGACTGAGCACCTGCTGAGACCTTAATGTGACCCTCTATAATAGCCTGCGACAACACGGCACCACCACCACCACCACCATCGCTACTACTACCATTACCATGCATACCACTACTGTCGCGATCACCATGAGGCAAGAAACACTACCATTACCATCACTGTTGCTGCCATGGTCATTGTGCTACTGTGTCCACCACCAGAAGAGAGAGAGAGAGAGAGAGAGAGAGAGAGAGAGAGAGAGAGAGAGAGAGAGAGAGAGAGAGAGAGAGAGAGAGAGAGAGAGAGAGCGGGGGGAAGGAGGGAGTGTGTGTGTGTGTGTGTGTGTGTGTGTGTGTGTGTGCGCACGTGTGTATCTTAGTATGACCTTGTGGCTATACCATCCTAGTGTGTGTGTGTGTGTGTGTGTGTGTGTGTGGAGGGAAATGCAATTCTCGTAGTGTTTGAAGAGCTGAATGGGAAAAGTAATTGAGAACGGATGTGGCAATTCGCTGGTCAGTGGAAGGAAACTGGTGGGTGTTTTGGCGGAGGAATGAAGGAGGGAAGGAGAGAGAGGGAGGGGGAATAAAGTCAGACAGGGAAGACTACTAACTTACTCCCTAATTTCGTGTCACCTTTCCCACATCAACTTCTCTCTCTCCTTTGCCTTCAGTATATAATTTTTACCTTCAGTTCTTCACCCGTCCTTACTCTCCAACGTCTCTTCAGATAGATTATGTAATGTATGGTCAATAGCTTCGTGAGTGGCAAAAGGTCTGATGTCATATCACTTCTTCGTTTCTTGTTTTTACTAGCAATTATTCTTCTCTCTCCATCTGTTTCTAATTCAATATATTTCCTTTCTCTCCCTGATCCTTCGCTGCCTTGCTTGCTTCCTACCTCGTCCCACCGTTTAATTTTCATGGTAACCTTTACTTTTTCAAACATCTTATATCATTGAGTTTTCTTTTTTTTTTTTTCATTTTCTTGCTCACATATAACATGTCCAGAAACTTGTCCTCCAGTTTTACATGATCTGTTTGGCTCTTTTCTTTGGGGACTGGAACTTCAGTGGGCTTTTTTTTTTTCTTTTCTTTTTAGATGCCCTTGACCATGCTTCTCTTACATAAAAATTATAAATTCACTTGTAGTATTAGTAGTAGTAGTAGTAGTTAGTAGTAGTAGTAGTTGTTGTTGTTGTCGTTGTTGTTGTTTTTGTTGTTGTTGTTGTTGTTGTTTTTGTTGTTGTTGTTGTTGGTGGTGGTGGTGGTGATGGTGGTCGTGGTGGTGGTGGTGGTGCAGTATTGATAATAGTAGTGGTAATGTTTAATACGTATAATAATGTCCAATCTTGAACGTCTCATGTCCCCAAATGTTCAGACAGTCAGAACAGTTCCATCACAGTTACAAATGACTAAGTAAGTTTAACACCCCCAACCAAGAGGAGCACGTTCCCTCACCTGGATGTCACGAACACCTTGAGTATAGCCGTACAGACCTGTATAAAATTCAGCTTCTTATATAGTGAGTCTTACACGATACAAAAAATTAGTGTCACTTTTTCTAGTGTTTGGTGAAGTTCATCATTATTTGGTTAGTTTTTGTTTGCCCTCAATAAACGTCTCTCCCCTTGATTCTCCACTCGACTTTCTTATCATTGTTATATTAGTGCATACCAGTCAAAATTAAGCCTATTGCATATTGGGTTTTACATTGATACATCAATTCAATTCGTCACTCTCTGTAAAGTTTGGTGCAGCTCATCATTATTTGGACACTTTTAAAATTCATGCCGCGTTGTAAAAGTATGTGGCGCTGCATGCCCGTAATAGCATTCCACAGGGAGGCGGTAGAGCAGTGGTGTGGAAGGTATTGCGTGGCGAGTCTGTTTCAGTGCACGCGATGGGCAGGCTTGCAGTGATGAATGGATCACTTGCTGTAGTAATTGGAATTGCGAGTTAAAGATTAAAGTGTCAATTGGGGCAACATCCAGTGTTCCAAACAGAAGCTCTTGAAATTAAACTTGTAAGTTATATTTGTATGACAAACTCTGGAGGTGCCTGGTTCTCTCCTCACCTCCCTGTGCCTTGCAGGGAGGAGCATCGAAGCACTTCTGGAACTGATGGCCATCGTGATTTGAACCGTTTTCTGTTCTGCTCTATTTTCATTCTGTTTTCTGGACCTAAAGTCGTCTCCATTTTGAACTCTTCTCTGGCTAACTTTCTGGAGAGGTAGTGTCTTTTTTTTTTTCTCCCTTGGGGGAGAAGGGAGAAAGTATGTGTTCCTGACCACTGTCCTTCACGCATGTAAAAGAAGAAAAAAACACTTTGTCACGTCATACTACGATGCCTTTCGAATTACATGTAATTTTCAAGTCATGTCTTTTGAGAGAATCAGACTTTAATGAGTTTCCTTAATTGAACACATATAACTCGTGACGCCTTTTCAAGTGCACATAATCTTTTGCTCATAACATTTTGATACAGTCAGGCCTTACTGCGTTTCCTTAACTAACCACATAAAACTCACAATCCCAATTCAAGTTCACATAATTTTTGGCTCACAACTTTTGATAGTCACATTTCATAAACTCCCCTCAAATAAATGCATTAAATCTCTTGAGCTCTTGTTCACAAACACAATCTCATTAATGTGAATATGAGAGACGGACTAAGTTAAAGATACCTCACACTTCTGTATACTGGTAATGTCCTAGAGCAGGCAACTAGGTGCTGATCCCGGTAGTGGAGACATGGTTGGCTGGCAGTGAGCTCGCTGCTAAACACGCCAACAGGATTACCCGCTACGCTGAGGATTAGGTCGTGAATGGATAGATCTGTGGCATTTGGGGAGAGATACAGAGAGAGAGAGAGAGAGAGAGAGAGAGAGAGAGAGAGAGAGAGAGAGAGAGAGAGAGATAGATAGATGGACAGATAGATGGACAGATAGATGGACAGATAGATAGATAGTTAGATAGATAGATAGATAGAGAGAGAGAGAGAGAGAGAGAGAGAGAGAGAGAGAGAGAGAGAGAGAGAGAGAGAGAGAGAGAGAGAGAGAGAGAGAGAGAGAGAGAGAGAGAGAAAGAGAGTGTGTGTTTCTCAATAGTTACATAAGTGACTACCGATTTCTCCACTTTCTTTCCTTTAATTTTTTCTCTCTTCTCTTTCCTCGTCTTTTTCTTTGCTGTCTTGAAATAGCTGTAAAGTGGAGACAGATATAAATGTTGTCTTTGTTTACATTTTTTGTAGTCATTTAGCAAACACACACACACACACACACACACACACACACACACACACACACACACACACACACACAGCGAGGACCAATTACATATTCATTCATTATCTTTTTATTTTCTACAGTTATTTTTTGACTAAATATAACTAGAATAAAACATGTATCATTATTTATCGCACTTTTTTTCTCTCTCTTTTACTGTTCGCTATTCTTCTTTATTCTTCTTCTTTGGGTTAGTTGTGTCAGGAATCGCCACAGCTGATCACTGTCTCCGCCTCTACTTACGTGCTTATATTTCTCTTTATTCAACAAATATACGTACATGCAAATGGAAGTTAATGTACACTACGTATTTCTTCTCTTCCTCTTCTGCTTCTTCTTTGGGCTGGTTCCGTCATGGGTCTTCCACAGCGGATCACTGTCTCAACTTAGTCATCCGCATTTTTTTTTCTGCCGCTCCCATCACCCGCATATCTTCCTTCATTGTATCCATAAACCTCCAATTTGACCTTCCTTTCTTCCTCCTGCCTTATGGGTCCATCTCCAGCGTCTTATGTATTTCTCTATTACTCTAATGATTTTCTTTTCCCTCTGATTTGTGTGTCAGTGTGTCTTGACATAGTTTAATTTTTTTTCTGATTTGGTTTATCTTGGTACATTTGATTTAGCAGTTGATGGTGAAAAGTGTAATACTGAAGTGTTTCAAATATTCTCTCTCTCTCTCTCTCTCTCTCTCTCTCTCTCTCTCTCTCTCTCTCTCTCTCTCTCTCTCTCTCTCTCTCTCTCTCTCTCTCTCTCTCTCTCTCTCATTGTCACACGGTTTCTATAAAATTATGTATTACTATATTCTCAAAAACACTTCCTCGTATTTTTCCCCTCGTTCTGCCTACGACTCGAGGACAACTTTACAATGAACGAGGATCCTGTCATCCGTAAGATTATAATTGGCTTCGACCTGTGACTTTTCTCCCCAGGGGGCCATTGATGCTAATTCTTTGCTATCGTGTGTCTGGCTCTTAACCTGATCCCTCTACACTCTTTTTTTTTTTTTTTTTAGCTCTTCATCTTTTTTTGCTCTTCACATCAGTGGTAATGAAGATGATGTGGCTCCTGACTTCTTCACTATCTTTTTTTTCTCTAACTCTCCTTTGCCTTATGCGTTTCAGATTGATGGTGATAGTGAAGATGGTGATGATGACGATACTGATGATACTGGTGGTAATGTTAATCAATCAGTCAATCAGTTAATCAATATCGAGACGACATATGTATATCCCTTATCCTAACGCGATGCCTGTAACAGATTTCTACGTACAAGGCAACAAACAGCCACATCAACAGAAAGAAAACTGTGAGTAACATTAGAACGACTGTGACCACAGCAAGCCCAGACAGCAGGGATTTATGC
>NC_087154.1:4435000-4440000 GCF_035594125.1 Scylla paramamosain
TTATATTCATGTTATATGTATGATAATTCAGAATCCATGCGTCATAAACACATTTCTGTTAGTCTGGTAGAGATAATAATGTCTTCTGTGTGTGTGTGTGTGTGTGTGTGTGTGTGTGTGTGTGTGTCTGTGTGTGGGTGGGTGGGTGTGTGGTAGTGGAGTGAAGAAGGTCTGTTCTCGTACAGAACCTCCAGGGACGGGAGAAGATCAAGTAATTTCAGCTTCGTGTTAACAAAAGGAG
Source organism: Scylla paramamosain (assembly GCF_035594125.1). Taxonomy (NCBI): domain Eukaryota; kingdom Metazoa; phylum Arthropoda; class Malacostraca; order Decapoda; family Portunidae; genus Scylla; species Scylla paramamosain. Next base: position 4,435,242 of record NC_087154.1, read on the forward strand.
AGGAAAGAGAAAAGGAAATAAGAGACGAGCGTGTTTAGAGAGCGATGCAGGGAAGCCAGTTCCATACGTAAGAAGTGTCTGCTTGGTGGCCTGAGGTGCACCACTTTTGGTAAACAGTGAGAGGGGAGACCAGACAAAAGAATGGAGAAGACTTGACAGGAAGGTTAGAAGGCGTTAAAGATTCCACTAGATTCTATTATTTCGACGCAAACGCAGGTGAGCAGATGGCGATGGAGACTGACAAGAAACAGAACTCCTCAGACATGCTGATGAATTTCAGATAGACAGTTGAAATGTACCAGTAATTTTTCTTAGAAGAGTGATTACTTCTTTTTGCAATAGACGCCTTTTAACTCCTCTTTTCTTTTCCTCTTTTTTTTTTCCTTCTTTTTTTTTTGCGGCATTTTAATACTTTGCACGCTGTGGCTTCTTCTCACCTTAATAGAATGGTCTTGTGAGGATTTAGATTGCCATGTTGAAAAAAAAAGATATATATATATATATATATATATATATATATATATATATATATATATATATATATATATATATATATATATATATATATATATATATATATAAAGGAGATAATTGAGTATTTATTGCATTTCTCTTTTTTTTTATTGCAGATAATTTAATTTTGGTTCGGTAAAACTGCCCATGGTTTCTTCAATTAAGAGCGGAATCAAAAAGTTGAGAAAGTAAAGAAAGAATCTTACGCAAGAAGCCGAATTATAAGGGACCTTTAAAATAAAACGAAACACATTTATGGATGAGGATGATAGGTGTAAGTCAGTAGGTACGTTTCACACAGGGGCTGCCACCTGTGGACTTGACGGCTTCTTGCAGCTTCCCTTATTTTCTTATGTCCTTAGAGTAGTGAAGTGGAAGAGCAGGGGAGGAGACGAAGGGAAAGACCAATATGGAGATGAATGAAGGAGGATTTGAAGGAAAAGCAACTACGATGTGTGACAGAGGCTGGTAGAGGAGAGCTGGCCGGCAAAAACATCAAATCCAAGCAATCATAATAAAACGTACCCAAGGAGAGAAAGGAAAGACTCCAGTAGAACAAAAAAAATAACATCAGCAGTTGGAAGGTTTAAATCCTTCAAACACTCTCACGTACCGACGTAAAACACTGAGAGAGAGAGAGAGAGAGAGAGAGAGAGAGAGAGAGAGAGAGAGAGAGAGAGAGAGAGAGAGAGAGAGAGAGAGAGAGAGAGAGAGAGAGAGAGAGAGAAACACCATAGACGAACGATGATGTACAGCGTTGCAGGAAAAAGTAGTTGACATAAAAGAGATGTGCGCTGAACTTTTTATTACAGACGGTCATGCGCCATCGAGTCGAGAGAGATTCCTTTCCATTACACGATGCCGAGATAGAAAATAAAAGTAATTTGTGATGTAATAGTTACCGAAAGGATAGTATCGGTAGTTAACTGACCCAGACAGCTCACCTTGTAGAGAGAGAGAGAGAGAGAGAGAGAGAGAGAGAGAGAGAGAGAGAGAGAGAGAGAGAGAGAGAGAGAGAGAGAGAGAGAGAGAGAAGTAAAGCAACGACCTGACACAAAAATAATGATAAAAAAAAAGACATACATTATCATTCACCATTCTTCCTGCTAGATGATTGTACACTAGCGGGGAAAAGTTTTCTCACACTAAAATGATCTACGTTCCATGTACGGTAATGTGTGAGTGTGAGGTGATAGTAGAGGGCGAGAGGAAGTGAGACCGAGGAAGAGTGACAGAAGTTAGGAAAAAGAGGAAATATGTAATACCCATTTGTCCCAGAGGTGTGTGTGTGTGCGTGTGTGTGTGTGTGTGTGTGTGTGTGACCCATGATTAGTATACATACACGCCGCGTCTAAACATTTGGCAACCCACCACTGACAGAGAGAGAGAAAAAGAGAGAGAGAGAGTCAGAATTTAACACTAAAATAAAACGCTCTCGCAGAAGTAGCAGAAGGTGAAGAGCTGCCGTTCTTAGTCCCTGTGGCTTGAGAGGGTTTAGGTGGCGGTGGTGATGGTGGCGCGGTGGTGGCTCACTGGTGGGGACTCTCGCCTTGAAGGAGCTCACAGAGCGCGCTCATGTAGATGCCCTGAGAGAGAGAGAGAGAGAGAGAGAGAGAGAGAGAGAGAGAGAGAGAGAGAGAGAGAGAGAGAGAGTTTTAGGTTAAGGTTAGTCTTGTCTCGCTCCATCTAGCATATCACTTGAGGAAAAAAAGAAAGAGAGTGAAAGAGCGAGAGAGAGTCAATCCAGGACACGGGAGGGAGGCAGTGGTGAGTGCTTTCCTTGGCCTCCATCTGTGTGTTGAGAGCGCCTCTAGTAAAGGGGGCAGGCAGTGCACGGAGTAGGCGGCGCCCTTGGGGTAGGAGTTGGAGTGCGGGATGGCGGAGGAGGTGAGGGTAGGACAGGACGACTGGCGGGGACAACGACACTTGGGGTTCACTAGAGCGGTCCCTTCCCCGACTGACACCTCCTTGCACGCCGACCCTTCCATGCACGGCGGCATCTGCAGGGAGAGAGAAAAGCAGGGACGTGAGAGAGAGAGAGAGAGAGAGAGAGAGAGAGAGAGAGAGAGAGAGAGAGAGAGAGAGAGAGAGAGAGAGGACAGTGACGTAGGAGATAGTGAAAGTCTGATGAGAGTAGACAGTGACGTTAGCGAGATAGTGACTCTTTGATGACGAGTGACGTAGCAGCTTGAGAAAGACGAGAAAGGCTCAGAAAGCCGACCTAGAAAGAGAGAAAGGGAATACATGGAAAGTATAGGAGAAAGAGATATAGTGATAATCTGATAGCCAAGAGATATAACAGCTTGAGAAAGAAGAGGAATAAGCAAGGTGACGAGTTAGAAAGGAGTGAGACAGAGAAAGAGAGAGAAAATACATAGGACGCAGGAGGCTGGAAATGAAATTCTAAGACGTGAGAGGTTTATGAGTCACAACTGGGAGCAGACGAGGCAACGGTTAATTCGTTACAGTGAAATTAGGAATGTGTTCCCGTCACTTAGTTTGGAAGTTTGTGAGAAAGTGAGGAGATAGAAAGGCAAGGAAGGGGGAGGTGGTAGAGGAAGGAAACTGAATAGGGATGCGAGAGAAAAGGGAAGGGAGCGAGGAGGTGACACAGGATGAACACTGAATAGGGATCCGAGAGAGAAACGAGAAGGAGGAAGTGACAGAGGAAGAAAGCTGAATGTGGACGCGTGAGAGAAAGGCAGTGAAGGAGGTGGTGACACAGAGAAAAAAAAAATAATAATAATAGGTGTGTATGAAAGGAAACGAGGCAAGGGTTGATAGAGGGTAGTAAAGCACATTAAAAAGCCAAGTAAGGAGAGATCATGTGGCAAAGACTTACGCTGGAGCAAGTAAAGATGGTATCCACGACCAGGTTACTGCCCATGACGTATTCCTCCACGTCGGAGTGCAGGTGGGAGAGGGGCGGCTGGCAGTAGCAGTGAAGGACGTGCCGCTCCTCTGTCAGGCTGAAGGTCGCCTTGTGGAAGAGTAAGCCGGCCGTGTAGGCGGCTTCCTCCCTCCCACAAACACGCAAGGGAGGCGGTGATCCACAGTACTGCCACGTGCGCCACAAAGGAGACGTGATTTATTGGACCAACTCACAGAAAGATTAGAGGAGTTTAAATGTACTACAGGGACAGAGACAATTGAAATCACATATGTGAGTGTGTCCGCAGCGCACAAGGAAAAGGCGATTTATTGTAGCAGCAGACATGGGAAGGTAATTAGAAAATGCTTAAGACTGTGTATGAAATAGGTAAGATTTTTCGTATCAATACACAGACGTCACATGTTTAGGATACCTGGCATTGCTGACACATTAATGAAACACACTAATTATAAATGAAGATAGGCATATAGGAAGCCAGAACAGACCACAGGATACTAAGCTAAATGTATAGAGGACAGGGTGTATAAGAAACCAAACTTGATAGGAAACCAGATTACAGGGAAGACTAGAATCCATGCACATACACACACACACACACACACACACACACACACACACACACACACACACACACACACACAGCTACACTGCTACTTAAGAAAATACATTGAATTGCTGTACGTACACCTTTACAAATTCATGTCTATTTGAAACACTTTATATAGAATGCCAAGCTGCTCGTGTCACTCCCACCCCAACCAAACGCAGCAGTGAAAAATGACGCCGATCTTCGTAGAGTCTTGAAGCTGAAACGGTGACACTGATTCCTTGATCGTCACTTAGGTGTTGTAAGAATGAGAACCCCTACTAGTTTTTCTCCCAATCATGCCGGAAATTAGTGGGAAGGAAAGGTGCAAAGGAGATGGAGGGATGAGCACGGGGATGAGAGAGAGAGGGAGGCTGGAAGATTCAATGGGAAGAAAAGGAGGAGGTTACGGAAGAGGAGAAAAGAGGCCTGAATGGGGGATACCTTATAAGGCGAATATAATTCTATTCTCCTTAAATGACGGTGGTGGTGGTGGTGGTGGTGGTGGTGGGATGGTTATGATGAAGATTGTGATAGTAGTTATGAACGCGTGCGCGTGCACACACCCATCCACCCACCCACCCATTTAACGTAACCTAACCTTACCTAACCTAACTTAACCTACTACTACTACTACTACTATTATGGGGGTAAAGAGACCCTCGATATTAAGAAGAAGAAAAGAAAACGTCAAGGGAAGAGTTTTAAACAGTAAAATAAAGAAGTACAGTTTGTACCACAGAAGTTTAGATAAGTAAGTGGAAAAA
>NC_087154.1:4445000-4452500 GCF_035594125.1 Scylla paramamosain
TTTCCTCTTCCTATTCTTTCTCCTTTCTCTCCTCCTTCTCGTTCACTTACTTCTTCTGAATCAAAGACAACAAGGCAACAATAAGCCCACTACGGGTCGTCAGTGGTTAACAAAGGATTACACCTGAAACGATAAAGCGAACAAAAATTATTGGCTTGGTGTGCTCAGGTGAAAGGGCTTTGACGTATGATTCCGCGCCCTGCGACACGCCAGGCTCATTGATGTCACGGGGTCAAGCGCTTGGCGACACACCAAACAGGGAACTATAAATTTAAAGAGCACTTAAGGCACTCAGGAAACGCATACCGCTGGCGACAATGGAACGTGGCAAAAAGGCTCCACAACGTACGTGTAAGGTGGTGAGTAAATTCAGTAGACTTATACGGCTAGCGAGGAATAAAGAGAGAGTACACATGCCGCTATGATTACCAGACAGCACTATGAAATGTGACTCTCAGGCTCCGTAGACTAAGTGAAATGCGGCTCGTGTTCTCCGTAGAGTTTTACCGCGGATGGATCTGGAAGTGTGGAAAGAATCAACATATATTCCCGAGTTTTCACCAAAATCTAATACTCTATTTCTTGATCAGATTTCCAGCATTCCACTAAAAGTTTTCATAGAGAGAACAAACATGAGATCTGCATGTGGTTGTGATAATTTTACGTAATTTTTTTTTTTTTATAAACTGCTGATAAATAATAACGCCAGAGAGAATAGAACAGAAGAGAACATGTGAAAAGAAAAGGAGCAGGAGGAGGAGGAGGAGGAGGAGGAGGAGGAGGAGGAGGAGGAGGAGGAGGAGGAGGAGGAGGAGGAGGAGGAGGAGGAGGAGGAGGAGGAGGAGAGGGAGAGGGGGAGGAAGAAGAAGAAGAAAAAAAAAGAAGAAGAAGAAGGAGACGAGAAGGAGGAGGAGAAGGAGGAGGAAGAGGAGGAATACCTATTGTAACACCAATGCAAATTTGGCACAAGTTAGCGCAGGAAGCTTTAGGAGAACAATGAGGTGAAGTAAGAGGAGGAGAATACATTTCAGCCTCACCACGGACTTTTTATAAAGTAGGGAAGGGAAACTTAGGAAGAGGAGGAGGAAGAGGAAGAGGAGAATGAGGAGGAGGGGAACAACAACAACAACATTAACAACAAGGAAAAAGAGAAAGAAGAAAATGAATCACACAACAGAACACAAAGGAAAAAACAAACATCAACAGATTTTTGGTCCCGGTTTAGCACTGTATGTATGTAGAGAATACTAACATACAAGGAGAAAATTAGGAAAGAAAAAGGAGAAGGAAGAGGAAGAAGACGAAAAAGAAGAAGAAGAAGAAGAAGAAGAAGAAGAAGAAGAAGAAGAAGAAGAAGAAGATGAAGAAGAAGAAGAGATGAGAACTACTAGGTGAGTAAGGGGCGCCTAATTCTCTAATAACCTCTGAACTCTTTGTTTATGTGTGTGTGTGTGTGTCTGTGTGTGTGTGTGTGTGTGTGTGTGTGTGTGTGTGTGTGTGTGTGTGTGGTGTGTGGTGCGCTCGCGGTAATGGCGTTGATATATTTAGCAGCGAGGCCAGCGTGGGGTGTGTGGCGGGTCTCGGGTGGTCAGGTCATTCGTGTGGCTTAATGTGTCCCTTTTAGCAACGATCAATGTCCTCGCTTTGTTCGCCGCGCAGGGTGGACCTTCTTCCTTCTTCTCCTCCTCCTCCTGCTCTTCCTCCTGCTCTTGTCCCTTGTGCCTCACTCCCTCCCTCTCTGCTCCTCTTGTCCTTATTTTTGACTCCCTGCTTTCCGTCCTTGTCATTTTCTACCTTTTTTTTTTCTCTTTTCTCCTCACTTTTTTTTTCTTTGTCATAGTTTTATTCTTTTCCGTCTGTATAATTTTCTTTCTCTTCCTCTCTCTCTCTTTCTCTCCCTCGTTCTATTTTTGTCTTTTTTTAAGTAAGAGGGGCACCGGACAAGGGCAACATAATTCGGGAAAAATCCCAACTGAAATGCCAGTCCCCAAAGCGAGGCCAGAAATGATTATCGAAAATTAGAGGATGAGTATCTTGAAGCCTCCCTCTTGAAAAAGTTCAGTTCATAGGAAGGAGGAACACAGAAGCAGGCAGGGAGTTCCAGAGTTTACGAGACAAGGGATGAATGATGGAGAAAACTGTTTAACTCTTGCATTAGAGAGGTCGATAGAATAGAGATGAGAAAATAGAAAGCCTTGTGCAGCGAAAGGAGAGGCATGGAGTTAGCAAGAGCAGAAAGAACAGTTAACGTGAAAATAACGGTAGAAGATAGCAAGAAAATGCAACATTGCGGCGAAGAGAGAGAAGAGAGAGAGAGAGAGAGAGAGAGAGAGAGAGAGAGAGAGAGAGAGAGAGAGAGAGAGAGAGAGAGAGATTTGTATTTTCCTTTTTTTCATTCGATTTTTTTCTGCATTTTCTTTAGTTTTGTTTTGTATTTTTCTTTCCCTCCCTCCCTTGTCATCATTTTTATTCTCTCTCTGCTTTCCGGTTCTTGGCATTTCCTCTCTTTCCTAATTTTTTTTATCCTTTCTCTTAATTTTTCTCCCCCTTTCCATCATTTTACCATGTCCGTTTCTTATTCTTTACTTTTTCCTTCCCTTGGTCTTATTTTTTTCTTTTCCCCTCTTTATTTATTCTCATTTTCCTCCGTTTTGTTTGCTTATCATTTCTTATTTTATCTTCTTTTTGCATAATTTTATTCTGTCTGTATTTTTTTCTTTTCCTTTCTTCTTCGTTCTTATTTTTGTCCCTTTGTTTTCGTTTCTTGACATTTTCTATTTTCGTATTTTTTTCATATCCTTTCTCTTTTTATTTTTTTTTATTTTTATTCTCTCTCTCTCTCTCTCTCTCTCTCTCTCTCTCTCTCTCTCTCTCTCTCTCTCTCTCTCTCTCTCTCTCTCTCTCTCTCTCTGTCTATTTCCCTCTTTGTCTTCTTTCGTGTCTCTTCTCTTTCCTTATTATTTCTCCTTTTGTTATCTTCTTTTGTTTTTTTCCTTAATTTCTCTTCCATTCCTCTTCATTTCCTTCCTTGTCCATATTGTATCTCTTCTTTTCTCTTACCTTATGTCTTCTTTTTCTGTTTTTTTCTTCCTCCTGCTTCTTTCAGTGTTTCCTTTCCATTTACTTCTGTTCCTTATTTTTTTTCCTTCGTTTTCACCTGCTTCCGATCTCTTCGTCATTTTCTCACTCCCCACCGTTTTTGATAATTCCTCTTTTCCTTGCTCCTCCTTTTTTTCTTTTTCTTTTTTTTTTGTCCTAATTTTTCTCCACTTATGATCACGCGTGTTCTTCCGCCTTTCTTTTATCATTATTCTCATCTTTCCATTTTTTTTCCTTTTTTGCTTTTTCATTTTCGTAATGTTGTTATTGTTGTTGTTGTTGTTGTTGTTGTTGTTGTTGTTGTTGTTGTTGTTGTTTTCCTCTTCCTCTTCCTCCTCCTCCTATTTGTCACCATTTCCTTGTCTTAACAAACACAACTTCTTTATCATCCTTTATCCTTCACGCTCATTCCTCCCCACCTCTCTCTCTCTCTCTCTCTCTCTCTCTCTCTCTCTCTCTCTCTCTCTCTCTCTCTCTCTCTCTCTCTCTCTCTCTCTCTCTCTCTCTCTCTCTCTCTCTCTCTCTCTCTCTCTCTCTCTCTCTCTCTCTCTCTCTCTCTCTCTCTCTCTCTCTCTCTCTCTCTCTCTCTCTCTCTCTCCCTTTGCTTTGCCACTCTCACCCTCACCCTCCATCCCTCTCTTCCTTCTTCGTATCCTTCCTCCCTCTCTCTCTCTCTCTCTCTCTCTCTCTCTCTCTCTCTCTCTCTCTCTCTCTCTCTCTCTCTCTCTCTCTCTCTGGCAGCTCTTGTTATAGACTGTAAAGGAGTAATTGAGCTAATTGTGCGAGTAAATTAGAGTTAAGGTGTTGGCTGTGATTGTGTAGTGTAGTGTTGTGTAGAGAGAGAGAGAGAGAGAGAGAGAGAGAGAGAGAGAGAGAGAGAGAGAGAGAGAGAGAGAGAGAGAGAGAGAGAGATGAAGGGGAGGAGGGGAAGGGTTATCATACTTAATTGCTAAATGTTAGTTAATTCTTGCGAGTTACAAATATAGTTCAAGTGTTGATGATAATGAGGAATAGGAGGAGAAGGAGGAGGAGGAGGAGGAGGAGGAAGAGAACAGAGATATTTTGGTAAGGTAAAAAAGTTTGAAGAACAGAGAGAGATAAGAAAAAAACAGCAGAATATTAAGAAAGAGGAATGAGAAAGAAAGGAAAGGAGAAAGGGGTAGAAGAGATAGAAAAGTAGGAAGGCTCCTCACCATCCAGATTCAGCGAACAGTTACCGCCAGTGAAAAGGAGAGAAAAGTAAGAATGCTCCTCACCAACCGAAGAATATATTCTGTACATCTTTACTGTCAGGGCAAAGGAAGGATAGAAAAGAGAAGACCCTTCAATAAGCAAATCATATATATTGTACATCTTTTATACCAGTGGAAAAAAAAAAGTGAGAAGGTTCCTCCCCAGTTAAATATATTCCATGGATCTGTTAGTGAAAGTGAAGGATAAGAAAGTAAACAGAATTTTCACGAAAATATAAATTCCACAGGTCTTTACTACCAGTGCATAAAAATGATAGAAAAGTAAGAAGAATCCTCACCAACCATCCCTTCCTTCACCACACTGTAAGTAGCAAAATAAGATAAAAAAAAAATCCAACATCAGATTGTAGAAATATAAACGCATTAAAACACGTGCAGCTATTCATGTCGTGTACAGCTAACCTCATAACTCAGCTGGGAGAGAAAATAGTGCAAAAAAATTAGGGTTATAACGAAGATGAAGCAAGTGTGTCACGCTGCAATGAACACCTGGCACCTTTTTTCTGCGTGTGTGCGTGTGTGAGGCCAGCGTACATCCGTCTTGGGAGGTGTTACTGGGGCGATAACTCTTGTCACGTCACTGGCTGGGTGGTGGTGGTGGTGGTGGTGGTGGTGGTGGTGGAGTAATATTAAGAGCAAGAGGAAGAGGAGACGGAGGTGAAGGTGAAGGAGGAGGAGGAAGAGGTGGAGGAGGGGGAGGGGGAAGGAGGAGGAGGAGATCATAATGGGAAAGGGAGGAAAAAAAAAGAGAAGAGGAGAACGAGGAGGAGGAGGAAGAAGAAGAAGAAGAAGAAGAAGAAGAAAAAGAAAAAGAAGAAGAAGAAAAAGAAGAAAGAAATCATGGTAGTAGTGGTGTAGGTGAAACAGAAAAGGAGAAAGAAAAGGTGGAAAAGGAAGAGTAGTAGGAAGATGAAAAGAAAATGGAAGATGAAAAGTTGGTAATGATCGTAGTGGTGGAAAAGTAGGAGGAGGAGTTTACACACACACTAAAAAAAAAAAAAAAAAAAAAAAAAAAAAAAAAATAATAATAATAATAATAATAATAATAATAATAATAATAATAATCATTCATCACTCATGTAGATAATTGCTCTACGAACGCTAACATTCTACGTAACTCAAACATTTCAGGGCAGAGCTTAGCAGTAAAGAAAGAAGGATTACCATTGTTCTCTGTCACTAAGCGTGGGAAGGATACCAGGCGCTTACCCTCCAACACACCTAAACTTACATCAACCCTACTAATGCATTGCCTTTGGAGATTCTTAGCTGTACGAGAGTAAGGCTTAACTATCCATTGCTTATAACCACTAGAGGAGAATTTTACCATGCTGTGAAATGGTATGGACTGATGGTGACGATTGTGGGGGTGGTGGTGGTGGTCGTGGTGAGTATATTGAAGGTAGTGGAAATGAGGAGACAACAGAGACTGCAACGCAACACACACACACGATGGGTAGAAGAGGATCACCTGCAAAGCTGTTATGATCTCCACTGGAAGAAACAAAGCAATAGACTGAACACTGTTATTACGCATCCTGCTACACTGATACTCGTAGGGTTTCAAGAATAGCCACGGTAACTTTACCTACACTGATAGAATTACTCATCGAGATAACGCAATAGAAAAACCACGTACAGCTGGATTAAATAATCACATTTCTAAGCGGGAAGGGAACATCGTGAACAAAGGAAGGGAAGAAAAAAGGAAGAGACTGTTTTGATATCGTTACCCATTGTGTAGAATAGAATATAAATAGAATAAAAAAACTAACTCTACTTTGATATCAGAGAGAAGCACACCAAAGAGCAAGTACAGTCTAGGTCAGAAGTCAAGTAACCTACAGTATTCACCCCCACAGTGTTCAGCGCTCCCCCTCCATCGTAAATCCTCTGGTCTTGGACTCAATCAGTTATCAAGTCTTGTAAGGAGACTGCCAGTAGGTGAGAGGGATTAATAATGAGGGAGGACGTTATACATAATGACAATGCGATATATTATTACCTGAGCTTAAGAGAACCACCAGTTTATTGACTATTTTACTGTTCTATCTTTATTAACATTCATTCAAAGTACCGTGAAAGAAAAAAAAAAGCATGGACACGAAAAAAATAAGAGAATAGGTTAATTATCATTTTTTTTATGGCTACAGAACTGTGAGACGTTGAAAGCACTGTGAATGAGAGAGAGAGAGAGAGAGAGAGAGAGAGAGAGAGAGAGAGAGAGAGAGAGAGAGAGAGAGAGAGAGAGAGAGAGAGGGCTTGGATACGAAGAAAGAGACTTAGAATAGAAAGTTAATTATGTCATTATTAATTTTCATAAGTGTTTGAGATCAGTGCAAAAATGAGTGTCTAAATATTCGTACCTGATAAAGGGGGGGGGAAAAAGTGAAGGAAGGATTAACTTTTAAAAATAGCTTCAATAAGGCAACAATAATCCTCACTTACTCCTACATTCCAGCCACGCACGAGTCATCTCTCTCTCTCTCTCTCTCTCTCTCTCTCTCTCTCTCTCTCTCTCTCTCTCTCTCTCTCTCTCTCTCTCTCTCTCTCTCTCTCTCTCTCTCCCTCCCGGGCAGTAAGAGTAATATAACAGTGTGTCGTAAAAAAAGAAAAAGAAAAAAGAAAAAGAAAAAAAAAGAAAACATGGATGGGGTGAAGCCTGAGTTCTTTGTGTGTCTTGCTCATTGGACCGTTGTGTGTGTGTGTGTGTGTGTGTGTGTGTGTGTGTGTGTGTGTAGGCTACAGAGATGGAGGTGTAGGCAGTGATGGTTGTAATGGTGGCTGGTGATGGAGGCGGTGATAGTAGTAGTAGTAGTAGTAGTAGTAGTAGTAGTAGTAGTAGTAGTAATAGTAGTAGTGGTAGTAGTAGTAGTAGTAGTAGTAGTAGTAACAGTAGCAGTAGAAAGAAAAGAAGGAGGAAGAGGAGGAGGAGTAATAGTAACAGTAACAGAAGAAATTTAAATACAAGAAGCGATAAAGTACAAAAAAAAAAAAAAAAGAAAGAAAAAGAAAAAAAAAATAGCAACAGCAGTAGAAACAGTAACAGACGAAACAGCAGCTGAATTAGAAGCAGTAAGACCGAGGTAAGGACACGGAATCATGGCGTGGAGTAGCAGTAATTGTAGCAGTAGGTAGTAAAACTTAG
>NC_087154.1:4457500-4467500 GCF_035594125.1 Scylla paramamosain
TATATATATATTGCAGAAAATAATGGGACCGCTATGGTGCGATAGGACCGCGCGCTTGCTTTGGGGACCGACGGGTTCTCAGGCACACGGATTCGAAGCCTGGCCATGGTCTGAGGGTAGGAAGGGCATTCACTCTGGGTAACGGTTCCCAAATACCACAAGCAAGTTTAGAGGCACCGTCCTAACCCTAATAAACAATGAAAACCGAACGTAAAAGTGAGAAAAAAAAAAAAAACATTGCAGAAGATAACCATCCTTGCCAATAAAATCTATTGAAATCCACTTCAATCTTGCTGTCAGACAAATACATTCGTTTTAAATAGAGAATGAAAGAAAAATAAGAGTATCATGAAGGTACCAACATTTATCACCATGTCACAAACTGAAAAATAACACAAATAATGGTCTCTTGGTGTATGTGTGTGTGTGTGTGTGTGTGTGTGTGTGTGTGTGTGTAAGAGGAGGAGGAGTAGGAGGCAGAACAGAGGACTGAGGAGAAAATGGGAAGAAAAAGTAAGTAAAAGAGGGATGAGAGGCGAGGCAAAGACGATGTGAGAGCTGAAGGAAAGAGGGTGGAGGGGAAAATCCAATGAAAGAGAAGTGAATGAGGGGAGAGGAAAATGAAGTAGAGAGAGAGAGAGAGAGAGAGAGAGAGAGAGAGAGAGAGAGAGAGAGAGAGAGAGAGAGAGAGAGAGAGAGAGACTGATAGAATGAAATGAGGAAAAAGATTGAGACAGAGAGAGAGAGAGAGAGAGAGAGAGAGAGAGAGAGAGAGAGAGAGAGAGAGAGAGAGAGGTAAGGAGATGGTGAGACGGGAGAGGAAGGGAAAGGAGGGGAGAATGGAGGGAGGGAGTGAGGAAGGGCAATAATATTGACAAGAGAGCGACACTTTTTTCTCTTAATTTTTTTTTCCTTCTTTTTTTTTTCGTGTGTGTATGTTATTCATTCAGTCACTGCCCTCTTTTTCGTGTTATTTCTGCCAGATTCAGAACGATACTGGCATTTTTAGCATGATGGCCAAGATCTATCTTCCCTTTTCTACCTTTTTTATCCTTTCCTCTACACACACACACACACACACACACACACACACACACACACACACACACACACACACACACACACACACACACTTTATCTCTCTCTCTCTCTCTCTCTCTCTCTCTCTCTCTCTCTCTCTCTCTCTCTCTCTCTCTCTCTCTCTCTCTCTCTCTCTCTCTCTCTCTCTCTCTCTCAGTAATATTTTTCACCCCTATCTTTCTTTCCATGATATTATTTTTTCTTTTGTCCACAGAGTCTGAGAGAGAGAGAGAGAGAGAGAGAGAGAGAGAGAGAGAGAGAGAGAGAGAGAGAGAGAGAGAGAGATAATTGGTCACTTGTCTTCTACTACTACTCGTCTGCTCGTCTTCCACTTTTGTCCTTATTAGAAATTCAGTTCTGTATAGTCAACCACAAAAAATATACCCTGTTTATGAAAGGATGGGAAGTTTTAGCGCAGCGTGAATTAATATCCTCGTGTTTCGTGCCACCTGGTTAAATATTCTGAAAAGATCCGTTGCCGCTTAGACGCAAACTTGTTTTTGTGTTTGGGTGCCGTGTCGTGCAAGTGATGTAGGCCGTGTTGTTCATTAGTTTGTTTTGTTAATTGGTTGTTTGTACATTTATTTACTCATTCTCTCAGTTAGTCAGTCAGTCAGTTACTCACTCACTCAGTCTGTCAGTCATTAACTTTGGTTGTTAATGAATATATATGAATTCGTTAATTTGTTCCCTTTTTTTTATAATTATTTATTGAGTTACTTGGTTAATAATTTAGTAAGCTCGTAAGTAAAGTATAAAATTTATCCTTTATTGTTTTGTCTTCCTAATTATTTCAAGAGATGAGTTTCAAGAAACACAGCTGTAAAACCATGCTGATTATTATGATTACCATGTACATTTGCAGGAGTGACAATTACTCGAACATATATTAGTGTTGATTTTGTTGTATTAGACTCATTTACTTATGATTGTACGTGTTTGTTTCCTTCGGCGCCGCAACAGAAGTCACATGGGCACCGTCATCGCATTACTGAATGTCTGTAAATTTAAATGTACAAGTATAATAATCAGAACATTTCCACAAAATTACAAACTTGTCAAGATATGATATCGCACCAAGTTTCGCCTTTAAATTAAAAAAGTAAATAAATAAATAAATGCAGGAGGAAAAACCATTGACTTTTGAATGTAACGGTGATCCGCTTCGTCCTTTCATCAAGACTGTTTTCAACGGCCGCAAGTTGGACCGGTTAAATTATAATGATTGTTTTTTTATCCTTTCGACGCTGCAGAATTCTTATTAAACTCTCACCAGCATCATGAAAATACTTTTGAAAACCTGATTAATTTCCAAAAGAGTCTGTTAAAAACTTACCGAGATTTGACGTTTATGTTTGAGAATGCAGAACTTTGATTGGTGATGTTATTGTAAGGACACCTGTTACTTTAATTCTGTGACTAAAGATTAATTTATTAGTCAAAATAAAACTACGGACACGAGAAGGATTTAAACATTAATCAATCTTTCATACATCAGTGGTGTCTTTCCATACCATACTGTATACATACTCGTACAATTGACCATTTTGTTAAGCTTGAAAAAAAAAAAAAGACCGTGATGGCAACTTTAGATTGTAACAAAATAATCAAAACATTTCGAAGGATCTAATTGTTACTATGTATAACGACTCAGTAACTTGTTGAGTTTCAGAAAAAAATAAATGAAATAACAATGAAAGGCTGACTGTCTCGGTATCTACAGATCAAGACGTCAAGCACTAATCAAAACGTTTCGAAAGGCTTAGTTTCCACGATGTAATGACTCAGTTACTCATTCAATGGGAAAAGTACGTGTATGGAAGGAGAACTGTTGGTTCGTGCATTTTATTGCATAATCGTTTGGAATCACGTGTCAGTCTCGGTGTTGGTGTGTGTGTGTGTATGTGTGTGCGTGTCTGGGTGGCACGTGGATCTACTTAGCCAGTGACGTCAACTGTATCCCTACACGACTACTGCAATTCATAGTATTCGCATAGCATTCTAAATTAGCAATGATTTCCATCGGTATCGCTTCTTATTATGAACGAATACGCATTTGTCAGTATCGTCTGTATGTTATAAATTTACTGCAAAGAATGAATGAATGCCTTTTAATGTTGTGCTCTTATGTACCTCATGTGAAATAGAGACGCCAGCGTTTTCTTCCCTCTGGTCCACGTGGCGAGCTTGTGCAGATAATTATAAATCTGATCTTACAAGACAGCCTCATGACTTCACCAGGATGCCGCGTGGTGTCGCCCTTCCCGGCGTCTTTGCGTTTAAGATCCGCTTTGATACTTGACCTTTACACATGCGGCCCGCTGCCCAGGGATAGATCGTGAGGAATGTTTGACCGTGGGTGTCCTTATTGAATGTGGAAACAACATAAACCCAAAGCTAGTGTGACGTGCCTGTATACGAAAGGCACAGGGAATCATGTACAAAGAGTGCACTGTGCGGCACGCCACACACCACCGCTGGGGATCTCACCTGCACAGGGGCGTCCAGGATCTCATTAGTAGCCACGTTGGCGGTGACCAGAAGGGCGGAGCGGGCGTTGGCCAGCAGCAGGCCCAGCACGGTGGCCAGCGCCGCCACACTGCCCCTCATGCTGCTGGGAAGGTCTCGAAGCGTCGCCGGGCTGCGTTGAAGACACCGCCGCTGAGCTAGAAGCTCGTGCTCGTGGCCATCATCGCTACTTTAGGCAAAGCAAGTCTTAGGGAGTAGTCTGGCTTGGCAGGGATGGGTGGTGGGTGTCTGGTGGCTGTGTCTGGTGGCTGTGGCTGTAGGTGAGGAACTTGTGTGCGGCTCCAGCCAAGGGGTGGCGGACACTGGCTCTCGAGGTGCGTGGCGGCGGCGGCGGCGGTAGCTGTGGTGCAGGCGATCCAGAGCAAAGCGTGGCGGCGGGACTCTTCGGTGCGCTGTCTCAACACTTGGCCGCTTATATACTTGGACCAGCACAGCCTCACGCCCGCCCAACGCACGCGCGCCCCGCCCACAGCGCCCACCCCTCCCCGCCCACTCCCCACCCGCCACCACCCACACATCGCCTCAGCGGTGGTCATTCCTCGGCACCTGAGCCACGAGGGAGCATTTCCTGGAGGCGTGGGTGGCGCGGCGCGGGGAGCGAATCGGCCATGCTGAGGCCGCGCTGTGCCTCTCTGGCCTGTTCACCTGCCTTGCCTTTCACTCCTGTGGTCCTCGCCAGTGGCACCCCTTGTTAAGTCCTCAGATACCCGCCATCTCTCTCTCTCTCTCTCTCTCTCTCTCTCTCTCTCTCTCTCTCTCTCTCTCTCTCATCGCGCCCCACCTACTGTCCAAACTTCGTAATCCCTCCCGTAATAACCTGTCACTCACTAATGGGAACTTCTCCGTCATCAGCAAAATTCTCATAACCTTTCGCTGTCATTTTTCTATTCCTCCTACTTTCCAATCTTTCTTTTTTCTTTTTCTCTTTTCCTTTCTGTTTTTTTTTTCTGTTACTCGAGCCTTTGTTAAGCACCCTCTGCGAACACGTGCACGGGGTGGAATGACACAAGAGAAGTGAGACACGAGGAAGGAATACCAAAAAAAAAAGTAGTCGTGTTCGTTAGTTTTAGGGCATTTTTCTAAGGGATGTAGATACCAAGCCTTCTCCGAGCTCAGGTATCACTCCTCGATTAACTTTTTTTTTTTTCTTACTTTTACACAGCAGTTATGAAAAAAAAAAAAAAAGGGAGGAGGGAAGGGGGCAGTACTGGTCCTCAAAAGAGTAGAGGTTAGGTTACGTCAGGTCAGGTCACGCACGCTATGATTACTGTTGCTATTTTTGTACTATATGTGTATTTATTGTGTAGAACGGTCAAGGAAGAAAATATAGACAAAAAATGCCCGTTCACATTGCCGTTCTCTTTCGAAAAAAAAAGTAACAAGTAGAAGATCCGAGAGAAAAAGAAAGAACGTAAGAACATAAAAAAAAAAAAAAACTAATAATGATAAAGAAAATGCTAAAGGCTAGTTGATCTACACAGTGCAGCTCTTGACCACTTCAAATTTACCATCTTTCATCATCCATAAATTTCCCGAACCTCCTCTTGAAACTGTCCAACCTCAGCATACTCACCACGTTCCTGCGAGGTTTGTTCCACCCACTTTCAACCGACTCCATTTGTGAACCAGTTTCTGTGCTGAGTAATAACAAAAAAACAGTAATGATGACCTAATGAACAGTGGCGTCAAGACAGAGGGATGCTGTGTTTCTATGAGCAGAGGAAGTCGACCTGGCACTACAAAGATCATAAAAAAGGAAAAATACTCCTTGTCTTCTAAAAGTTGATAAAAAAAAATTAATTCCAATCTAAGTGCCCAATTTATAGTTTATGGAAACGTTTTGATACGTCTTTGTTTAAACTAGTTAAAAGGACAAGATGACGTGTACTAAAACAACTACTCGTATTTCTATTAGATCACTGTGGCCAAATAGTGCGCGGCTGAGTGATTTGGGTTAATTTCTCGCCGAGAGGACCAATGGATCAAAGTGAAGATTTGATGTATGAGTAATCAACTTTGTATCTGCCAACCTACATACCTTCTTATCTGTCTGCCTATGTATAGTATGTGCTAATTTATCTGTCAGTTCATGTGTGTATCTGTCTGCTTATTTGCTTTCTATCTATCTGTCTATCTACCTACCTGTATCTGTCTCTCTGTCTGTCTACCTGTTTCATTTCTCAATCAATCTATGTATATAAGTACTTCCTTTCTTCTTCTTTTTTATATTTCCTTTCTTCCTCCCATTCTTCATTCATTCATTCATTAAACTTACTCACCGATCCACCCGTTTACTTATAGACGTGGTCACACACACACACACACACACACACAAGCTCCGTCCTCCGCGTCCTTCAAATTCTCTTCTGCTCTTGACAAATCGCCTGGGGGGAAGCAAGGCAGCTAGCGAGTTAATGGAGGTCACGTGATCCTCCTGACTGATCGCCCGGCGCCTCCAGATAATGAAGAGAACAAAAAAAATACTTAATGTAGCGAGTGACTAAGTGAAGAGGCGGGAAGACCTTAATCATTATATGTAGACGTTTCTGTTATTTATTTTTTCTTTCTGTTTTCTTTTTCTGTTGTTGTTGTTGTTGTTGTTGTTGTTGTTGTTGTTGTTGTTATTGTTGTTATTGTTACTGCTGTTGCTGTTGTTGTTGTTATTGTTCTTTTCGCAGTCATCATTGTTGTCATCGTCGTCGAGTCGTCGTCCTCCTCCTCCTCTACTCTTTAACTTATCCTTCAATTTTACCTGTTACTGCTTTACTCTTGTTTTATTATATTTCCCTCTTCGTTGTCGACTTCATCATTCGAACACATCAATAATAATGTACTAAGAGATAAGAAAAATAATAATCATCTCCACCACCACCACCACCACTACCACCACCTCCACCACCATGATTACAATGGACAGGATAACCATTCAAAAGTAGTACGCTCCTTTGACCGAAGCCATCCCTTGCCTAACTTTAATTAATTCACGGACGCACGTAGGGAGGTGTTGCAGCTTCTCCCTCCCCGCATACGTACCTTCATCACTGGGTAATTCATTCCAGCGAGCCACACAGCTATTGCACTCCATTTATCAAAGTGGCAAGGAGAGTTGTAGCATTTTATTAATACCTCGACCATTTTATAGCAGGCTGTAGTGTAACTTACTGGGATTTTCAAAGGTATTTTCATGATTCTAATAATAGTTTATGATGAATTATTTACTACTAGTAGAGGAAAGACCCATCAGAACCCAACGTACCATCTCTGTGGGTTTCGAAAATCGTTCTTATGAGAGACCAAAGTGTTTCTCTATCTGTTAAAATGACAAGGAGAGTCTTAGAACTACATTCTTACCACGAGTACTTATAACAGTCTATACCAAACGTTACTGAAGTCTACAAGGGTGTTTTCTTGATTCTAGTGATTGTTTAACGTCATCTGCATTACTAGTGGGGACACGACTCGACTACAATGACGACGTGCCATCTCTGTGTTCCTTTAAAATCGTTCCTATAAGAAAACAAAGCGTTTCTTCATCTGTTTAAGCAACTAGGAGTATCTTTGAACCGTATTAATATCTCGATCTCATTCAGCAGGCTCTAGTGGAAGTTACTGGAGTTTTCAAGGATGTTTTTATGAGTGTAGTAATACTTTAACACGAATTCCTTATTACTAGTGGGAGAAACGAGCATCCGAACCCGGCTTACCATCTTTGGGCTTTGAAAAATCGTTTTTACAGAGGAGCAAAGCGTTTCACAATACGGGTTTAGTTAATAGAGAAGTGAAAGGCAGCGGGAGTTGAAGAAGAAGGAAGGCAAGGAAGGCGGGGAGGGTACGTGGAGAATTAAAAGGGGGAGGAAGATTATGGGTGTGGGAGTGAGGTGATGCTGGAAAGGAAGAGAGAGAGATTGAGTCTGAGTGATGAGTAAGAAGCACTACAACGATAGAGGCTTAAAGGTGCCGTAAAAAAGATGTCATTCTCATCCTGCTCACCTAGATTAGGATCTGGAGAGGCACCTATTAATAGAAAAATAGAACAAGTGGAAGTAATAAATTGAATTATTGTCTTTTCTCCTTTCTTGTGAGTGAGCCTACAGAGCTAAAAGGCCTATGACTGGAAGCTTGGAGAGAGAGAGAGAGAGAGAGAGAGAGAGAGAGAGAGAGAGAGAGAGAGATGGGGGAGATCATAGCAGAATTGAACAAACAAAATAACAGAACACAACAGACAAAATATAACAGACACAAAACAGAGACAAAACAAGAGAAACAGAGAAAGAGAAGAACTAAGAGAGACAGAACAGAACGGAGACATAGAGGAACAGAATGATAGACAAAAAAGAGAGAAAAGAACAGAAAGGGAAACGGAGAGGAAGAAAGACAGAGACACACAGAAAGAGAGAGAAAGAGAAAGATAGACAGAGAGAGAGAGAGAGAGAGAGAGAGAGAGAGAGAGAGAGAGAGAGAGAGAGAGAGAGAGAGAGAGAGAGAGGAACAGACAGACAAACAGACACAAACAAACAAAAAAGAAAAAATCAAATCGGGGAACCTTTCTTAGTCCAGGTGGTGTCTGGAATCGCTCCTGACGAAGACTCCAAATGATCGGGTGGTCGGCGCTAATACCAACACAAGGAGAGGCTGTCATACCCCATTTTTCGTGTCTTTGTTTCCCTCTCGCCCGTCTCCCAAACCTCCCCCTGGGTGAATGGGTGATTACTTTTTGGTTTTCCTTGTTTTTCTTATTTATTTATTTATTCTTACAGCCTTTGATTTTTCCTTTTCTTATGTGTATGTGTAAATGAGACGTGGGAGGATGTGGGTTTGTGTGTGTGTGTGTGTGTGTGTGTAGGACAGGATACAGGAGTTACTGGTGTTTTATGTTGTTGTTGGTGATGGTGATGGTGATGGTGAAGAAAGTGGTGCTGATGGTAGTAATGGTGTTTTGAGAGCATACGAAGGAGCAGGAGGAGGAGCAGTAAGCGGGAGGAGCAGCAGGAAGATTAGTAATAGTAACAGCGGCAGCAGTAGTAGTAGTAGTAGTAGTAGTAGTAGTAGTAGGAACAAAACACTCCAATGAACGCCTCCATAGATAGCAAAGATTATATATATCAAGAACAAAAGAGAAGAACATAAGAATAATCGAAGCTGTAAGCCATCAAGCCTACACGTAGCAGTCCTTGTATGAAACATACCAACTTATTTCCGTCTATCACTCTCATCCATAACTTTGAACGAGCCTTGCAAGAAAATATCTGGCGAGGTCAACTTGTTCTCTGCCACTCCTCCTCTGCCTCTCCATTCAGCTTTCCCTTTCTGTCTGTCTGTTCTGTCTGATAAAATAAATAAATGATATGTGCCCTCCCTCCCTCTGGTTAGTGACACGAGCCTTTTTGTATAGGAATCGTACACATAAGGGCCGTCCTCTGTGTCTTGTCTCCCTTACATCGACTCCCTCATTACTGTTTCTTCCGCAGCTTAGATCTATTCGAGTTCTGGGCGAATTTTGTTCTGGGCTCTCTGCAGTCATTCCTTTATACTGTTGATTATAGAAAGGTACTTCGAAGCTGAGGGTTTATTTGTGTACACGATCAAGTAGACACAAATTAAGTTTTATGAACATACAATTAGACTTTTTGACGTCTGGGAGTAGGAACTTTTAAGCATTACTTTTCACGATCCTTTACCTTCCATCCAGGGTCTCAGATTTGCACATCCAACATTATTTGCATCTTGGAATAAAACCGAGGTGTAGCCCATATATTTTTTTCTTGCGTATGGAACTTTCAGTCTTCAACGTTAGCTGTAATGGATAGTTTTTCCTCACGTTGTCTTAATATTAACGGAAAGCTTTTGTGTTAGGAGGAATGAACCTTAACTCTTGTCGTTACCAGCAGCACAAAACACTTCCCTCTTGCTTTCTTACAATTACCGGAGACTCTTCTGCTGTGGGGAACGGAACTTTGAACTGAGTCGTCCACATCATGTACGTACCCCACTTCATCCTCCTTCCCATCTCGATTACCAGGAAGAGTTGCATTTATTTAATTTTAAGCAAAGGAAATGTTGCTTTTCATATTTTTCCCCGCCAGCAAAGTACGTTTTCAACTTTCTCTCTAATATTTTGATATCATTCAGGAAGTGAAAGGAATGTTGACGTTACTACGCGATAACACTGATGATGAGAGCAAAGCAAACCTATACCATGTGTTTGCTATTCTGTTCAGACATGAAGAACCCTGAAATATGCAAATAAGAACATAATAACTTATACTGGAATTCATTAGCCAAACTGCACTGTACTTAAAAGAATTGTGTTACGAAATTTTTAAGTATTTGTTTTTATTTATTTAGCTAATACTGGATATAACGTAACACACACACACACACACACACACAC
>NC_087154.1:4472500-4475000 GCF_035594125.1 Scylla paramamosain
GTAGTAGTAGTAGTAGTAGTAGTAGTAGTAGTAGTAGTAGTAGTAGTACTTGTTGTTTTTGTTGTTGTTGTTGTCATTATAATAATAGTAGTAGCAGTAGCAGTAGTAGTAGTAGCAGTAGTAGTAGTAGTAATAGTAGTAGTAGTAGTAGTAGTAGTAGTAGTAATCAAAGATGTTTATATACGTACGTAAAAAGTTTCTGATGCAGTAGTATTTATGGCAGACATCTTTATCAGAGCCTCTCCTCCTTCTCCTCCTCCTCCTCCTCCTCCTCCTCCTCCTCCTCCTCCTCCTCCTCCTCCTCCTCCTCCTCCTACTCCTCTTCCTCCTTCTCCTCATCCTCCTCTTCCTCCTCCTCCTCCTACAGCTATAAAATATAGACCACAGCCACTAGCACCACCACTACCACCACTAAAACCACCATGACCACAACAACCACTACTTTACAAAAAAAAAATTATATATATATATATATATATATATATATATATATATATATATATATATATATATATATATATATATATATATATACTAGCCACTACGATTTTTTTAGTTTTATGGTTATTAAGAAAGAAGTTTCGCGTGAGTAAAGAAAGCAGCGTGTGTGTGTGTGTGTGTGTGTGTGTGTGTGTCTGGCTGCAGAGTTTGGGTCAGGTGCGTGTGGCCGCGGTTCTGCAGTGCGGGGTGTATTGAGCCTCACCCTCGGCCGCTCCGTCAGTGTGTGTGTGACCCCGCCGTGCACCTCCTCCTCCTTATCCACCTCCTCTTCCTACTCCTCCTGGCCCTCGTCTTCTCATCCTTATTGTCCGTGCACCTCATACTACAACTCTTCTTGTTCATTGTCCTCTCTATAGTTCTACTCTTTGTCTTTATCCTCCTCCTCTTCTTTTTCCTTCTTCGTGGTCCTCCTTTGTATTCTTTTGTATTCCTCTGCATTCTCCTTGACCTCATCTACTTCCTCCTATTCCTGCTCATTTTCGCCTTCGCCCCTCGTCCGCATCCTCCGTGAACCTCCTCTTCCTCCTCTAGTTTTTCCTATTCATTATTCTTTCTATCCTCCTCCTCCTTCTCCTCCTCCTCTTCGTCCTCCTTTTTTTTCTCTTTCTGTCCACATCTTCTGTACACCACTTCCTCACTCTTTTTGTACCTCTTCCTCATCGTCACCCTCTTTCTCCTCCTCCTCCTCCTCCTCCTCCTCCTCCTCCTCCTCCTCCTCCTTCTCCTTCTCCTCCTCTTCCTTCTTATCTTCATCATCCTTGCATTTTCTCGTCAATCTTCCTATACGTCTTCTTCACTCACATCTTCCTCATTGTCTTTCTCCTCCTCCTCCACCTCCTCCTCCTCCTTCTCTCACTGCACATTAGTCTAATCACCACATACACTCTCATAAGGACAAACAGATCTGTTGCTGGTTGTTCTTCCCTTGTGTTCCTTTGCATACGTTTCTGACCTCCTCCTCCTCATCCTCCTTCTCCGTCTCCTCGTCCTCCTCCTCCCACAGTGAACACAAACACAAAGCCATGCAGGAAACGTGAACATCAAAGCCTCGTGGGAATACAGTGGGTTCTGAGCTCCAATAGTAACACATATCTCGCGCCGTCGCCGTGAGATCAATGCTGCCTCCCAAGGGTGTGACGGCGGCGCCAGGTGGGGAATGTTACGGGACCGCGGCGTGCCAGCAGGATTCGAGACCGCCGC
The DNA here is from genome assembly GCF_035594125.1 of Scylla paramamosain. Lineage (NCBI taxonomy): Eukaryota > Metazoa > Arthropoda > Malacostraca > Decapoda > Portunidae > Scylla > Scylla paramamosain. The sequence continues at coordinate 4,474,202 of NC_087154.1, forward strand.
GCTGGGTGCCAAGGCTGCCCGACTCCATGGTGCTCTGGCCCAGGAAGAGACTCGGGAGGACTAGAGGTGAGGGATGTGTGTGTGTGTGTGTGTGTGTGTGTGTGTGTTTATATTTTATTCTATTTTTGTTTCCATTTCTCATATTTATTTTTATTCTTAAGATTCTCAGTCTGTGGAGTCAGGTGGTCTGTCTGTTTCTCTGTGGAATGCGTCACTTTTCTCCCTCTCGGAATATTACGTTTTAAGTTATTCATCTCTTTATGTACTTGCCTCTCTGTTCTCTTATTTATCTTTTGGTTTGTGCATTTCTCTGTCTATACTTCTATGTGTCTTTCTTGTCTTTTCTTCTCCCTGTGTGTGCTTCTTCCTGTTTGTGTGTGTTTTTGTTTTTCATCTGCGTCTCTGTACGTTTCTGTTTTTCTTTTTTTTTATGTATTAACCTTTCTATTCTCTTATTTCTCTTTCTCTTTCTCTTATTTCTTATTAAGCATTTCTTTGTCTATATGTCTCTCTTTGTGTCTTCTTTTTTTCCTTCTCCCTGCGTCCGTTTCTTTCTGTTTGTGTGTGTGTTTTTTTTTTTTTTTTTGTGTGTGTGTCTGTACGTTGCTCTGTCTTTCCTTCTCTTCCCTTCAGTATCTAGTTTATGTGATCTCTGGTATGCTGGCTCAAGTTTCCCTACCTCTGTTTTGTTTTCCTTGATATTCACTCTTCTTTGCTCTGTATTGCTTCGGGTTTCTGTCTGTCCGTTTATCTGTGTGTTGGTTTCTGTCAGTTAAATAATGTGTGTGTGTGTGTGTGC
>NC_087154.1:4477500-4512500 GCF_035594125.1 Scylla paramamosain
TCCGAGTCAATGACATGTAAAAATATGAGTGAGGAAGGCAAACTCTTGCATTAAGGAGTCAACATCTTTTCTTACTTGGTCTTCTCCCGTTAGTTGCCACCAAAGCTGATCATCCTCGTCATCATCGTGCTTCGTCCTCTGCGTCTGTTTCCGTCACACCTAATACCGGCATGGTTTCCTGCTTTTTTTTTTTTTTTTATGTAGGAGGGACACCGGCCAAGAGCAACAAAAAAAAAAAAACAATGAAAAAATAAATAAATAAATAAATAAAAAAGCACACTGAGATGCCGGTCCCCGAATAGGGTCCGAAGCGGTAGTCAAAATTTGAAGGATAAGTGTCTTGAAACCTCCCTCTTGAAGGAGTTCAAGTCATAGGAAGGTGGAAATACAGAAGTAGGCAGGGAGTTCCAGAGTTTACCATAGAAAGGGATGAATGATTAAAAATACTGATTAACTCTTTCATTAGAGAGGTGGACAGAACAGGGGTGAGAGAAAGAAGAAAGTCTTATGCAGCGAGACCGCGAGAGGAGGGGAGGCATGCAATTTACAAGATCAGAAGAGCAGTTAGCATGAAAATAGCGGTAGAAGATAGCAAGAGATATAGCATTGCGGCGATGAGAAACAGGCTGAAGACAGTCACCTAGAGGAGTAGTTAATGAGACGAAAAGCTTTTGATTAGACCTTGTCTAGAAGAGCGATATGAGTGGAACACCCCCCTCCCCCCAAGACATGTGAAGCATACTTCATACATGGACGGATAAGGTTCTTGTACAGAGTTAGCAGCTGAGGGGATGAAAGAAAAAAAAAAAAAAAAGCAGAGACGTTTCAGAACACCTAACTTCATAGAAGCTGTTTTAGCTAGAGGTGAGATGTGAAGTTTCCAGTTCAGATTATAAGAGAAGGGCAGACCGAGAATGTTTAGTGCAGAAGTGGGGGACAGTTGAGTGTTATTGAAGAAGAGGGGATAGCTGTCTGGAAGGTTGTGTCGAGTTGATAGATGGAGGAATTGAGTTTTTCAGGCAATGAACAATACCAAGTTTGCTCTGCCCCAATCAGAAATCCATATGCCTTCTCTTTGGTCTTCCTCTCCGGCATCCTTCTTCCAAAATATTCCTCATCTCTCCTCTGCACATGACTACACCACCTGGGTCTCGCCTCTAACTTTTTCCTGAACCTGACGAAGTTTAAACATCATCAGCAACTTCATGAAGACCCATAGAGGTTTGCTATAGTTGTCGTCGTCGTATTCTTCTTCCTCTTCTTCTTCTTCTTCTTCTTCTTCTTCTTCTTCTTCTTCTTCTTCTTCTTCGTCTTCTTCTTCTTCTCCTGTTCTTCTTGTTCTTGTTCTTGTTTTTGTTCTTCTTGTTCTTCTTCTCCTCCTCCTCCTCCTTCTTCTTCTTCTTCTTCTTCTTCTTCTTCTTCTTCTTCTTCTTCTTCTTCTTCTTCTTCTTCTTCTTCTTCTTCTTCTTCTTCTTCTTCTTCTTCTTCTTCTTTTCCCAGTTTTTCTATCTATCTATCTATCTATCTACCTGTCTTTCTATCTGTCTATCTTCCTTTGTGGGTTTGGTCCACTCGAGTCCCGAAACGATCAGCCTCACACACACACACACACACACACAGTTCTTTCCTACTTACCTGGACACCCTCTCTCACACACACACACACACACACACACACACACACACACACACACACACACGTAGCCATTGCGGGATCTCTGCCTGGACTGTGGAAGGGAAACCGTGAACGCTAATTTTGGATCGGCATGCTAAAGGTTACCCGGCGAAAATCGATGGACTATCTTTGGCGGCAAGGAAGCAGTCTGGCCCGGTTGTCCCAGCATTCCTCGAGCTGCTGGGGTCAATCAGCTCCTCTTATTAGTGTATCAAGTCAGGAAGTGTCGCGCTGCCAAGGGAACCAAAGAGTCATGGCAGAAAGGCTTATTTAATGTAGCGGTATAACATTATAACACTGAGGGGATGAAAGGAAGAGAGAGAGAGAGAGAGAGAGAGAGAGAGAGAGAGAGAGAGAGAGAGAGAGAGAGAGAGAGAGAGAGAGAGAGAGAGAGAGAGAGAGAGAGAGATGTTCCACTTTACCATCCATAATAAGAAGAAAACGATCAGTTTGCTTTAGAAAATAAAAATGAAGACAAATATACGCATTCTCTATATATTCATTCATCGTAATCAACGCCAGTCTTCAGTAAAGATCATCGCTCCCTTTATGAAAAAATTTTACTACCATGCGAGGAAAGAAACTCGTAATATTCTTAGCTGCAAAAGTCAGCTTATAAAAATCCCCATGAACCTTTTTCCATCTTATTACTTTGCTTCCTCTCTCGTCGACTCTGGAAAGCTATTACCTGATCTCTTCGTCCATTCGCTTCTGCAGGGATGAGGGAGAGACAGCACCTGAAGGCCATGGTGGTGGTGACGGCAGCAGCGATTGTGGTGATGATGATGATGATGGCAGGGATGTCCTCTCCGCCCATGTCGATGCTTCTAGCCCGTCTTAATGGTAGGATTTGTCTGTGCTTGCATGTGTGTGTGTGTGTGTGTGTGGTAGGGAGAAGAGCGGGTACGTGTGAGCAGCGTCGTTACTATTCGGTCTCCATCAAGGTAACAGAAAATCCTCAGCATCAGTTATGAGGATAGGACGAGAAATAGAAGGTTCAAGCTTGATAAAGTTAGACTGAAAGAAAAAAAAAAGGAAGAGAGAGATTCCTTCTTCCACTTGTCCAGAAATGTCTCAACAGAAAAGAGGGACAGCAAAAAAAAAAATTGGCTCTCAAATAAAATGACAAATAACTGAAATGGACCGAGGAATCAGGTTATTAATGTTGAGTCAATAGGGAGCTTTCAAAAGGTTAGAGAAATTTATGGATGACGATGATCGGTGGATATACGTATGTGTGTTTTATAAAGGGACCGCCACTTGTAGATTTGTTGACGCTCCCCTTATTCTTAAATTCTTATGTTCTTATGTCCACAGAATCGTCCTCGTTTCCGGTGGTGAGCGGCGGCGTGGTGAGGTTGTGGCCGAAAGACGAAAACTGCTCCTGGTGAGAGGAATGAATGCCTTGTACAGTCGCGGTCATAAGTCGAGTAACCTTCTGCACTCACTCTCATTGTACTGTATATTCGCCTTCTCTCAGTCTTAAGTCCCCTGATCTCATAATTTCCTTACAGAGCCTAGTAAGTATCAGACTCCAGGCACATCAGAGGGCTTTAAAGTGAGGAGGAATTACTAGATACAGAGGAAGTGATTACGGTGTCTTATCCAACTATTGACCACTGTTGTATCTTTGTTCTTAGTGTCGAAATGCGAGTTGATTCCTAAGATGATATACGAGTACTTAGTTGATGCATTACTTGTATCACCACCGTCTGAAGAAATGGATAAATAAAAAACTTAACATTGCCAGGGTTTAGAAAGAGTCCGTGTGATGTTGATAGGTTGCAATGCCTTGTGTAGATTGGTCATTTTGGTCTTTTGCAGTTTCTTGTTTGTTCTTATTTTCTGAATAAGCCGAACACCATCTCTCTCTCTCTCTCTCTCTCTCTCTCTCTCTCTCTCTCTCTCTCTCTCTCTCTCTCTGTCTCCATTATCTATCTATCTATCTATCTATCTATCTATCTATTTCCATCCCTCTCTCTCTCTCTCTAAACTATAAGTAATTTGTTATAATTGACTGTTTTCTCCTTTGTTTGTTCTACCTCTCTTCTCTCTCGTCTCCTGCGCGTCCTCGGTGTGTCTGGCGCGTGGTGGCTGCGGCAGGGCTGAGGTGCGGTTTAGCGCTGGCCTGGCGGGTTCCTGGCTGCTCTCCTTCCCTCGCTCCGGCAACACCTGGACGCGCTACCTGCTGGAGGCCGCTACGGGGGTCTTCACTTCCTCCGTGTACAACTCATCCCGCCTACGTGAACTGGGTGAGAGAGAGAGAGAGAGAGAGAGAGAGAGATCAAAAACACTCTCACCTTCGTAGGAGTGACGGGTCCTATACATATTTTACTTGTAAGGATAAAAGACCTTGCTTATTATGGGAATTTCAAAAAAATCCTTGCCAGGCGTCACCAGCAGCTGTGCGAAGGAGTCAGGAGCAAGGCGCGTCTCGGAGGCCATACGCTGAACGCCTCGCCCTCGTACTGCCTATCACAGCGTGAATTTGTATGTACTTATTTGTATGGTTGACGTATTTCCGTATATTCAAAAGGTACTGAACCTCTTTGACTGAGACGGCTTTTACTGAAGTTTAAAGGAATCTGCTGCAAGTTTAATGTTTCAAGACGCTATTGACTGATAAGCTTTTTTGACTCTGATCAGGAACTGGTATTTCGGTGGGCATTTTCATTCTGCCTTTTAATAGCCCTTGACCAGAGCCCAGCCTGCATAAAGAATAGAAAAGGGAGTAAATGAAAGCGTAAATGTTTCATTGCGTGTAGCTTTTTGGGTAGGTAAAATAGTCTACGATCATCCAAAGGAAGCAAAAGAAAAGATTTTTGTATCGCAAAGTGACTGGACGATGAACTTTTTGTGTCTATTCTAATTCCTTTGTTGAAAGAAGTGATGTGCCTTCATCTTTACTAACCCATGTCTCTCTCCTTATACTCTCGTCTTGAAATGACTGGTGGGAAGAAACCTCTATTTTTACTAACCTACTTTTCTTATGCTATTATCTTACCTCTGAACGGTTGGTGGGAAGAAGCCTTTCTCTTTACTAACCTACGTCTCTTATTTTAGTGTTGTTTTTTCCTCAGTACGGTTGGTGGAGAGGAACCTTTTATTAACCTACATCTCTTTATTCGTATAACTGATCAACAAATTCCTGAGGACTAACAGGTTTGACACTGCTTTCTTAATACCCCTTTGTGTTCCTTCAAATATCCAGCCTCCGTGATGGTGGCGCTGACCTCAAGACACCCCATTATGGAAAACAGTGACCTGTGCCCCTCATCCCTACACTTAGGCAAGGGTCAGAGAGGTTAGGTGGCCCTGGAAGACGTCCCCGCCGCAGGATATTGGGAAGGCAGCGGATCCAGTGGGGTGTTCGTGGTGATGTCTTGGGTTGTGAGGAGATGAGGCTTTAGTTTTGAAATGCTCTAACTCTCATGACTATAATATATATATATATATATATATATATATATATATATATATATATATATATATATATATATATATATATATATATATATATATATATATATATATATATATATATATATATATATATATTTTTTTTTTTTTTTTTTTTTTTTTTTTTTTTTCTATTTGTACGTCCATATAAACAGTCTTTACGGTGTTGTCAATGTTTACAAAGGGCGAGCATAGCAGTGAAAGGGTTGAGCTCTAATAACTAATATTTCATTGATATTAAACTTACTGTAGACATAAAAACACTCCTGAAAATATCAGTAACTTTCACAAAAGCGCATTAAAGGCAGTCGAGATCAGAAGGCTCATTACTTTTAATTATATAATGATGTATTTTTATGCGTGACAAGAGAAAAGAAACTTGAGCAAATGGAAAATTAAACCTAAATATCAACTTGATTGGAAAGAAAGCAGAATTTCTTTTCTTTTCTTTTTTTTAAGTCCGGTCTGAATTTGATCTGTGAGAGGATTCTTTTCTCATTCAATACGTGCATGTGCTGGAATTATTATTATTTTGTTTTTTTGCTTTTGTTCCCGGGATGCTTTGATGCTCCTCCGAAAAAAAAAAATTATACTTTACGAAATGCATTCACACTCCCTTGATAAATATCTCTGGTTCCGAAGATAACTTGATGCCCCTCCAATATATGTTCCCAGTTCCAGGGATGCCTTGACCCTACTCTGCTAAAAACTCACTCCATAGATATCTTGAAACTCCTCTGTTAAAATCCTTACTTCCAGAAATGCACTGATACTCCTCTGATCAATATTTATAGTCCAAGAGATAGCTTGACACTCACAAAATACTCCAGGTCACAAGGAGAAGAGGAACCAAGGTCATGTGTAGGATTCCACTGTTTTCATACCTTCGTGGAATTCCGAGGCAATGTGAAGTAAGAATAGGAGAACATAAGAAAATAAGGGAAGCTGCAAGAAGTCGTCAGGCCTACATGTGGCAATACCTACATGAAACTTACCTACCTGTTACCACCTATTATTCTCATCTCTTATGTACTAATACTGTTACTACTACTACTACTACTACTACTACTACTACTACTACTACTACTAACTACTACTACTACTACTACTATTTTCTCCTAATTTTCTTCTTTTCTTCTTCTTCTTCTTCTTCTTCTTCTTCTTCTTCTTCTTCTTCTTCTTCTTCTTCTTCTCCTCCTTCCCTCCTTCTTGTGTTTAACGTTTAAGTGGATGAGTAACTTTGCCTTAAACGGTCCTTCTTTCACAGGGTTCCTAGGAGAGGGCGTGTCTGCAAGGCGCGGCACCACCCTCGCCACAAAGACTCACTCCCTGCAGCCCCTCGCCAGACACCCGGACTACCCCGTGGTGGCCATCGTCAGGAACCCCGCCAAGTGAGTTTGAAAAGAAGGAAGAGTTAAGGTCCTTTTTCTTCCCTTGTCTTAGCTGAAGTTTCTTTACTTTTGTTTCCTTTATTTCCCTTCTTTTCTCTTTCTGTTTTTCGGTTAATTTCATGTCATTTTTGTTCCTTTCATCTTCTTTTATGCCTTTAATATTTTTATTTTATTTTTCCTTTTCTTCTCTTTCCCTCTCATCCCTTCTCTTTCTTTCCTCTTCGCTCTCTTCTCTGCATTTTTTATTTCATTATTTTTTTTATTTGTCTGTACGTTTTCTTATTCCTTTTTTTCTTCATTTATTCTTTATTTATTTATTTATTGAGCTAGTCTGTTTGGTTTAGTTTTTTTTTTTATTTATTTCATCTTATTTTAGTTTATTATATATCTGGTGTGTGTGTGTGTGTGTGTGTGTGTGTGTGTGTGTGTGTGTGTGTGTGTGTGTGTGTGTGCCCTTCATGTCTTCTTTCTTAACTTTTCCTTCCCTTCACCTTTTTCCCCCATTGCTGCGTGACGTTGCGTTGACCCAGAGCAATCCTGAGCTACTGGCACTACATCAAGAGCCGCTGGTCACCGGACAGATTCATCGCCTCCGCCAGTCAGGGCACCTACAGGACACGCGGTGAGTCATGCGTGTTTATGTCCACCTCGATGTGTTTTACCAAGTCGTAGTATACAAGGCTTGAGTCGCACGCTTATGGTCCTGTTTCCCTCATCGTTTATGTGTGTGTTTGTGTGTGTGTGTGTGTGTGTGTGTGTGTGTGTGTGTCAACGATCATACCATATTCAGTACACCGTTTCTCGTCCAATCAGTGAGGTTAAGCAATTGTTGGATGGGTGACCTCCTCCTCCTTGTGTGTGTGTGTGTGTGTGTGTGTGTGTGTGTGTGTGTGTGTGTGTGTGTGTGTGTGTGTGTGCTTTCCCTTTCCTCTCAGGTCTTAGTCTGAGTATAACAAACATCCCTCAACATTCATCAATTCTCCGAGGTTCTTACCCCTCAGCCCTCAGGCATCAGATGTCTATACGCCACAGCTCTCTCGATCCCTTCTTCCTTCCTTCCCCTCGCCCGCGACCCTCAGAGCGATCCACCACCGCCACCACCACCACCACCACCACCAACCTCACCCTCCCCTCAAGGTTACAAGAACTCAGACCTTGCCCTTCCCTCTCCCTTCCTCTCCCTCAGGCTTCCACAAATTCGTGAGGGAGAAACTGGCAAAATGGCGCAGGACTTACGTAGTGGCTATTACCAACTCCACGCGGATTCATCTCCTCCACTATGAGTTGCTGAGAGAGGCGCCCCTGCCACGCTTACAGGAGCTGCTCGCCTTCCTGGGCTACGGCAGTACGGACAGCCGTCTGGCCTGCCTGCAGCATCACCTGGATGGCGCAACTCTCGGGGCGCAAAGGCAAGACCTCCCCTACTCATCGAGGGAGGTGAGGGCGATGCAGGCAGCGACGCAGGTGGTGGACAAGCTGGCCAGGACGCGGGGTCTGCCGGGTCTCCCAGACTACACCCGCTTCCCTAACTAAGGATTATAGGCGGCGGAGGCGTGTTGGGGCGGTGAGTGTGTGTGGAATTGTGTGTGTGTGTGTGTGTGTGTGTGTGTGTGGTCGCTGCGTGGTGGTATTGTAGGTGGTAGTGATGGTATGATGATGAATCTCCCACATTAGCCCCGAACCTCCCAGTAGTAGTAGTAGTAGTAGTAGTAGTAGTAGTAGTAGTAGTGTGGTTTTAAATAGTGTTGGAGGTGATGGAAGTGTTGGTGTTTCAATATTTTTCCTCTTAGATTGTTGTAAGATAACTTTGTGCGTAGATTTCTTTGGCCACCTACCCCTTCCTTATATACAATGCTGCATATGTCATTTATGTATAACGTTTAACAATTTTCTACCTAGTATCAACTTAAGAATTACATTCCTACATTGTTTAATTATAGCTCCAGTGTTAAGTCTCTCTCTCTCTCTCTCTCTCTCTCTCTCTCTCTCTCTCTCTCTCTCTCTCTCTCTCTCTCTCTCTCTCTCTCTCTCTCTCTCTCTCTCTCTCTCTCTCTCTCTCTCTCTCTCTCTCTCTCTCTCTCTCTCAATGTGTCCTGAGGTTAAAATTAAGCAATATCAAACGTTGGTCAATGTACGATCTTCCTGAACCCAAAATAAAACTGTTACCCTTCACTTGGGAGAAACATTCATTTTCTTTGGTCACCTGATACGGGAATTGGAAGGTAGACTAAAGGGAACATGCGGGAACCAAATTGCTAATTTACGTCAAATGGAGCGTATGTTAGTACTGTAGTATGCTCATCTTTATTCTTTCTTCAGGTTACTTTCCTTTCCTCAGACTATTTTCATGGCAACTACAACATTTCTTTGCTTCTCTTTTTTTTTTTTTTTAAATTCCATCGTGGTGGTTTACTTTAAAGTTTCAAATTTTCTATCTAATCTAAGCAACTAAAAAAGGATTAACCTGGCGAATATAACCCATAGCATTCAAGTCAATCATTGGTGTATTCTGTACATGTATCAAGGAATCTGGTACAAAAATAAGAGTAAAAGTATCAACGTGTCTCTCTCAATAAAATTAAATGAAGGAGATTTCAAAAAAGTTAACCAATGTAACTCATCAGATGTCCTTGTACTCCATTATTCCATCACATATCACTATTACCAATATTTCAGTGCCTTGGGAATCGAGATCCAGCGCCCAGCCAGCACCGTCGCCAGAAGGAGAGTCATGGTGCGGGGACGTGTGTGTTGACGCAAGGAGTTTGTTAGGCTGGGAGAGAAAGAAGATCTGTAGCAGCAGTTCCTGGTCTGAGGTGAGTGGAATGTTGTGAGAAGCATTTACTCTCGTACCCTTTAAAATTTTTGGTGTTTATAAAAAAAAGTTGCTGAGATTCAACACGTTCCCGACTATGCCCCCTTTATAATGTATACTTATTCCTTTTCCTTCCTCCTTTTTACATGTTCAAATAATTTTCCCCCTAAGATGCCCATTTCAGTAAACCTCATACTTTTCATTATTTGAGCGTCACTGGTGGTAATAAAAACAAGCCAACATTTCCTCACCTTTACTAGCAAAAAAAAAAAAAAAAAAAAACTAACAACAGAATGACAGACGAGTGTAGGGCGACGACTGAGGGTAACACAATGAGGCGACGGATACTTACAGATGACAGGATGACAGTGCGTGACTACAGGATGACGGGAAAGGAAAGTCATACAGAAAGCTCAATGAACCAGCTATACTGTGTTCCACTATATTCAATGTTTTCCCCTCAATCTTAAACTGGTGTCCTGGTAATCTCTCCACTGACAGGGTCTATTTGTCGATCGTTTGGGTCTCATAGGGATTATTTTCACAGGCCACAGAGATGAGGAGTCAATTTCTCATGGGTGTTTATTTTGATTGACGATGCAGCATTTTTGTTGAAATGTCACTAGAATAATTAAGACTCTTGTCAGTGTAATTCTGGGACTGTTTTTAGACTGTTCTCTCTAGGAATTGGAATCTTCATTGTTTGTTTGCTTTATATCTTTCTTTTTTTTTCAGAGATGATTAGTAAGTTTTCTATGTGTTTACTTAGATTGGTGATGCTGAATATTAGTTGAAATATCACCAGAATAATCAAGACAATTTTCAGTGTAATTCTGAACTTGTTTGCAGTGTCCTCTTTAGAGACTAGCGCTTTCATTGGACCTTTTTCCCTTGCACTTTTGTTGTCCTTGACCAGCGTCCCTCCTACAGAAAAACGAGGAAAATTCAAATGAAAACACCCTAGAAAACCGTCAGTAACTTCAACTAAAGCATGTTGAAAGTACTCGAGATAAAAAAAACTATAATGTTTGAAAATTTTGTTCCAGATTTTATAAGACTGTCAGCAGATCAGACAACGTGAGACTGAGGGAAGACACTAAATGCAACAGAAGTAAATACGGCAGGTTAATTGACATCTGAACATGACTCTACACGTCCAGCAGATGACAGGGAGGATACAGAGTGACTGGGTGACGAGGGGCATAACTACAGGCTGTAACAATAAACATCAATAGAACTACTGGATGGCTGGGTTGGGAAAACTATACATCTCTCTTACATCAACAGGGAAATATACATGAACTAGATACAGTGATTTCAGTAATAAGAACAACGGTATACAAATGTAATGGAAGACTGTATTTATTTGTGTTGTTATTGTTGTCTTAGAGAAATAGCCCTGAACACTCTTACAGGATCCAAGATTGACTGACTGACCGACTGACTGACTGATTGATTGGTTTAATGCGCCTCAACACGAGGTCATATAGCGCTGCATGGATCCAGAAACAAAAATATCAACACAGAATACATGGAGAAAATTTGAGTTGGAAGACGACGAGATGGGTAATGAAAGGATGACGCTGTACAACAACCAAGTGACGAAAGATGACAAAAGTTTACATATGATGGAACAAATTGACAATGCAGTAGAAAGAAAGGATGTGCGGGGTAAACAACGATTAGGTATTAACGGAGTGATAAAACGAGCGATAAAGGACGAGGACAAAATCCAAATGGTAGTGAATGAAGGGAAAATTATCCGAAAATAATGACAGAACAAGTGATAAAGAACGAGGATAAGATGAAAGGAATTGTGAATGATAAGTATATCACTTAAAATTATTAAAGAAATGGATGGCAAAGTGAAAGACAATGAGGAGAAGAGATGAACAAGAATAGGAGCTGCATGACGTGAGTGATAGAAAAGATAAGATGAGGATATGAAGATGAGAAACAGTGAATGGGAATAACGTGTACCTTAAAGAGATGAAAATAATATGAAGAGTTTTAAGAGGAAAAAAAAAAAGGGAAGAGAATACGAAAAACACGATCGAAATGACAAGACTGGCAAAAGTAACCTGTGCAGAGAAACGAGAGGCAGAATAGGTAAAATAAAGCGTTAGATAAATGACAAAAGATAAAACGGAGGACAGAGAGTAGCAGGAACCGAGATGAGGAGGAAATGATTAGAAAAATCACGTTTGTAGGATAAAGAAAACATGAAGAGTGAATAGGGGTAGGAAATGTACGTACGGTAATGAGTAACTGGGATGAGAAAGTAAGGAGTGAGATTCGGGATAAAAAAAAAAAGTCACGTTTGTAAGGTAATGAAGAGAGGAACGAGGTGGAATGATGTGAAATTTAGGGTGTTGAGTGACATAAGGAGGGAAAACAGAAAGAAGCAGAAATCAAGAGGAGGAGGAGGAGGAGAAAAAAAAAAGTCACATTTATAAAGATGAGAGGCAGAGTGGATGGAGGTGGAATGTAAGGTGCCAAGTGAGTACAGGGAGAGATACAGTTTAAAACCCCTTCACTGCTCTGCCTGGCTATCTTTTCTAACATCCAGAGCCCTGTAAAGAAAAATTTGCTTGGACACACGCACAGAAAACAAACCAGGAGGCTAATTTTTGTCTTTCCCAGAATACAGAACGACTCGAGAAACTGTCATAGAAAACGTGTCTGAAAAGTTGGAAGTGGTTATGGGAAGAGCATATCTGGCAGTGTGAGGGTTTCAAAGGCCGCGCTAGAGGGTGGGAAGGGCCTGTAACTCCACGGAGAAGTCCCACTGTTGTGAGTAGAGAGCGTCGCGGCACGGCAGGGCTTGGGCGTCCGGGGCGTTGGTGGAGTCGAGGCACAGACCAGATGCGATGTGCTGCAGCCGCCGACCCTGCCGCTGCCACCTCTGCCGGACATACACACACACATATACATACACACAGTTTAGTCAATTACTTGAATATTACTGTTCGGTGTAATATTACTCCATATCTTCATTGTTGTCATTATTATAATAATAATAATAATTATTATTATTAGTAGTAGTAGTAGTAGTAGTATTGTTGTTATTTTTATTAACAGTAGAGTTATTTGTACAGTAGTAATAGTAATAGTAGTAGTAGTAGTAGTAGTAGTAGTAGTAGTAGTAGTAGTAGTAGTAGTAGTAGTAGTGGTAGTGGTGCTGGTGGTGGTGGTGGCGGTGGTGGTCGTAGCATTGCTTTTCTGCTACTACTACTACTACTACTACTACTACTACTACTACTACTACTACTACTACTACTACTACTACTACTACACTACTACTACTACTACTACTACTATCGTCCAGTCTCACTCCTCATCCCTACAATTCACTCCCTCTCTCCCTCTCATACCTGCCTGGGTCCCGCCGCGCAGGGGTAGAGCAGGACTCGCTTGCCGGAGGTGAGAACAGTGAGACATCGTTCGCCCTGAGTGACTGAGCCCTCTTGCGTAAGTCCCCACCGCTGCCCCGCCCCCTCGCCCGACGTACACTCCTGCACCGTCACCGTCGCCGACGCCGCCTCGCCCCCGCTGTGCCCCGCCTGCTTGTCCCCCTGGTGTGGTCTCTTCTGCGCCTTCTGCAAGTATTGAGGTGGGTTTTTTGGTGTGTTGCTGTAGTTCTCCGTGGTTTAGTTTGTTATGATTTTTTTTTTTTATCGTTTTTGTTCTTGTGTTTTTTTTTTTGAGGGGGGGATTGGTTGTATGAGAGAGAGAGAGAGAGAGAGAGAGAGAGAGAGAGAGATATTTACTGACCACAATAACACATCAAACTGTTAAAGCTTCATTGGTCAATCTCTCTCTTGCCTTCTTGCCTGTCACATGACCATAACTTGATCCAGGCTTGAACTTTCCATCTCTCTCACACCACCCTTTTAATTGAGAACTTTGGTCGGATACCTTACCAAAACGCCTTCTTGACTTATGGATCCAACCAAACCTTTTGACACGATCTTCTTAATCTACGTACAAAAGGGAAAAAAAAAATAGAAGTTGCTTGAGACAAATAAGACGAGCTAAATATTTATCAGAAGCAAGCTGTGTCATTGTTTTTCGAATGATTCATCAAGATACTCAGGGTTAGGTTGTTATTCATCGGTTTCCTTGTATATTTTTCTCAGCGACCTGTAACTCATTTGCTTTCTATCTGGACGCATAATCTTGATTCCTTACAACTGCGTCCAGATCCAGATTGGTTTTCTAGTCTTAGAGCGGAAGGAAATATTGGTCCTACTGTTGTTTAAGGCTGAGAGGAAGAAACATTTTAAGGCCAGACTCGAAAAAAAGTTCAAGTGTGTATCTTACTGATATCGTTACACACACACACACACACACACACACACACACACACACACACATCAAACATCCGTGACTTATTACCCTGAAATAAAAGAAATACTACCCCTTTAAAAATTTATATGATTGAACTTCAAGTGAACGAAAGACGAAAAAAAGGAAAATGATCAAAGCATACAGATCTCCCTTTGTCTATTTCAACCTAGTTTTGCCGTAACTCAGTGTAGCAGTAGTTGAGTCTGTAACCAAGTCAACGGCGCGGGGTATCCAAGCAGCGAGGCGAATGATTCCCCTTTATCTCGCTCACTGGCTGGTCCAATGAAGCAGCGTCGCGAACACCAGGCAGGAGTAATGACCGAAAAAGGATGCCACCTAATCAGACTGTTGCCTAATGTTCGAGCTGAGATACAATGCATTGCTGAATTATCGTAGACCTCTCTTGATATGTTCTGAAGAAAGAAAACTAGGAAGCGATTGTTACTGTGCCTATGACGAGTTACCAATAGGCAGGGAACTAATTAGTATTTCCACTGGGATGCGCTTGTTAATCATCACATAGACCTCATTTAGCAAGGAGGAAACATGAACGAAAGCTCAGTAGATTGCGTAAGGGAGGAGAGACGATTTAGAAAGAAGGAAACAATACATGAAACTCGGTGGATCACGCAAGAAAGTAAAGATGTGTTAGAAAGGAAAAAACGGTAAAGAAAACGGGGTAGAATAAGCAAGAATGTGAAAATGTGACGAAGCACCCTTGGTAATTGTAGAGCTTGCTGCTAAAAATCTGGCACAACTTGTTTAACGAATTTAGAAAGGACGAAACCAGACAAAAAAAAAAAAAAGCCATATTCCTTAAATGGTGCAAGAAAGTAGAAACTAGACAGAGCACCAGTATTAAATGCTAGGCGTTGCATAGATTTTCTTTTTTATCTTTATTATTTCTAGAAGAGATAAGGAAGTAATAGGCATAAAAGAGCAGCGCTGGCGAGAGTGCGTTGGGTCTCACGCTTGATAACATTACTGGAAACCCCGGGCAGTATCCTTCATCGCTTTAGACTCTCCTGAGAACTAATTTTACAGGCCATAGAGATGATTAGTAAGGCTCCCATGACGTTCCCTGCTGTAACTGATGCAGAATCTATATTAAATCATCACAATAATCACAAAAACCCGGGGCAGCATTCTTCATCGCTTTAGATTTTCCTAAGAACTAATTTTACAGGCCATAGAGATGATCATGCCGTTTCCTCCTATAACTGATGCTGAATCTATATTAAATCATCACAATAATCACAAAAACTCTCTTGAAAACATCCTATAACTCTCACTACATTCTGATAAAAATAATCAAGGTAAGACGATGAAACGCTGGAGAATAGAGACCCTGCATTTCGTCACCACACGACACAGTTCAGGCCTTTATTCCGAAACGCTCAACCCTCTCACCACGACTGTTTTCAAAGGCCACAGAGATGGTATGCCGGATTCTCAAAGGTAATTTTCATGTCAGTAATGTAGAAATCTTGTTAATCTGTCTCTAGAGCAATAGAAAACCCGTGTAAAGTCAGCTAGAGCCTTTTGAACGTAGTGAAAGGTGTGGCGCAAAAGTGTTTCAGAATCTGTATGGTCCTGTCAATTCGAAGCTGCTGCAGGCGAGGGAGTTTGGGAGAGGAACTTTTGCTGCCCGCTCTGTTTGCCGGGGAAAGATTCCATGCCGCGGCAAAGGAGGGAGTGTGACGCGACGATCTGGTGGCGGAGGATCAATGAACTGCGAGACGGAGCAATAAACTTCAAACGTGGGAATGGTGCGTGAAGAAAGAGTGGCAGTGTGTGTGTGTGTGTGTGTGTGTGTGTGTGGAGAGAGAGAGAGAGGTATATGAAAAGTCAGTAGGAGATTTCGTTCTGTTTCAATCTTGAGCTGCCTCTTTGTGTGAGAGAGAGAGAGAGAGAGAGAGAGAAAGAGAGAGAGTTGGTGGTGACTGATAGGTGTAATGATGGTGATGATGATGACAGTGATAATGGTGATAATTGGGACTAATGGCGATTATGTTGACTGTAATAGTGACTGATGGTAGGGAAAATGGTAAGGGTGACGGTAATAGTGACTGTTAGTAGTAATGGGGATTAAGAGTGAATGATGGCGGTGATGACTGATAACTAATAGTGGTCATGATAGTTACGATAGTCACGATTGTTAGTTTCTGATGGTGGTAATAACAGTGATGGTGACTTTCAGTGGTGACTTTAAAGGCGACTGATAATGATGATTTTACATGATGGTGATGACAGTGACACCGTTCCCTGCGGCGCGGTGGTGCAGTGTGGTGATGAGGCAAGTCGTGAGGGGCGCCGTGGGGGTCGTTGGTTCATTCAATGCTCCACACGTTCGCTTCACTGCTTCGCTCATAACCTAAATGGGTTTCATTCCTTACAAGTGATTTTTTTGGCTTCTATTTTTTTGGCTTGCCTTGGGCGCGTGGCACTGAGCGATAATTACAAGCTTCACCTTAAAGGACACGGTGCTCCGGGGAATTGAGGCGAGGAAAAAAGGAGTCGTATTTATTTAATGGCAGAAGCAAAGCCAGCGTGCGTGTTGCGATTAATTTGCTGTGTTCGTGTGTGCGTCGCTTTCATCCTTGTTGCCTTGGGTAGCTGCCTTGACTGCTGCAGGAATAACATAAGATAATTTTGCAAGGAAAGTTGTAAAGAAGCGTTAGAAGCACACGTGGCAGTCCCTTTACGATATAACTATACCTGTTTAGGAAGCCACAATTTGCCAGTCGTAGAAATAACATGAGAAATTTAGAAAAACTGTAGGCATTAGGATTACACGTAGCTTTCACTATTAGTCAACAAAGGCATCCTTGAAACACCCAATAACTTCCACTACAGTAAGTTAAACCATCACTGTAATCATGAAATCACCCTTGAAAACAGTAACTTCCATCACAACTAGTTAAACCATCACTAAAATCACAAAACACCCTTGAAGATCCCAATAACTTCCACAGCAGCCCGTTAAAACTACTCAAAATAAGATGACAGAAGACTGAGAAACACGCCCTTGAAATCATAACCCTCCATACTAACTCGCGTAGCAATACACTACACACATCCCTAAGACACCCAAGAAAGAACTCCGCATCACGAACTAGTCCCTCAGCATCGCACACACCACCGCAGTGACCACCCAGTCCTTACGAAGGGTGCCGCAAGGTGATTTCACTCCTTCGCACTCCTTACCTTGTGTGGTTTGGGAGGTTCAGCACCCTGCAGACACAAGTTACCCTGCTGGAGTTGCCCGTACGCTAAGTCGTGTTTGGAAGGCGCGCCCAGGTCCGGGTAGATGTTTTTGAGGTACCAGCTGAAGCCCTGACACCCAAGCCGCTCCCGCAACGCCTTCCTGCCGCTGATACTGACGAAAGAGACGCCGGTGAGAGAGAGAGAGAGAGAGTGTGTGTGTGTGTGTGTGTGTGTGTGTGTTTTAATTTGTAGGTGAACTAAGAAGTGTAAATGCAAGAAGAGGTTTACACACACACACACACACACACACACACACACACACACAAAGGTATATACAATTAAACTTTTCTTTACTCGTGTACGTCACTTCAACCAAATGCTAATGTAAGTGTGTGTGTGTGTGTGTGTGTGTGTGTGTGTGTGTGTGTGTGTGTGTCCCTTAGGGCTTAAGCAATTTCTTTCCTGCTGATTACAAACTTTGATGTTACGGAATGTGCAATGTGCTGCTCTCAATTACGAGTCAGTACACACACACACACACACACACACACACACACACACACACACACACACACACACACACAGGCACAGAGCTATTGATACGTAAACATTCAACTTATGAGTTTTGAGTCTGGGAAAGGGAAAAATGCTTCAAAAATGAAGCTGAAAAACTCGGCAGCAGGAGGAAGGAATGAAAGGCGAGGCTGGACTGCGAAAGGGAAAAATAGATAGATATAAACCTACACACCAATTACCTTTCAATAGAGACCAGAACTTTTCCAATTCCGCACAACATGACAACCTTATACACGGAACACGTTAGATAAAGTTTTCAGAACCTCCTCCTCCTCCTATTAGAAACTTACGTGTATGACAGTGTATACCAAGGAATCCATAATATACGTTCTTTGGTGTATGGTGTATAGGAGTGTATAGGACGAGGTGTAATGATGGTTAGGTGTATCTAGTGTATTTCTGGAGGGTATTGGTGTATGGTAATAGTGAAAAAGAAAGGCGATGTATGGGCATTGTACAGTGGATGGCATGTGGAAAAAAGGATTGTGGATGTGCTGATGAGATGTTTAGTGTGTGTGTGTGTGTGTGTGTGTGTGTGTGAAGACTATGAATGAAAACCCAGCAAATAAACACGATGTCTTGCATAGTAAATTAAGTAAGAATTATTAAGTGTGGGTGGCGTAATGTGCAAGTGTACCGCAGAAAACGGAACGAGTGAAAGCGGGTCTGAGAGCGAAAGGAAAACGAGCACTGAAGAGGAATAACTTAAGTATACGCGAGTGAGTGTAGCGGAAGGCGGAGGAGTAAGGAAGGGCATGCAGTACTTACTCGCCGTAGGTCTGCTGCAGAGCGCTGGGTCTTGTCTCGTAGAAGAAGTGAGAGAACTCGTCCAGCCACACCTCGGCCACGCGCCTTGAGTTTCTGTGAGAGAGAGAGAGAGAGAGAGAGAGAGAGAGTTATTGCATGCTCATTCTAAAACTATATCATTATTTCTTGCATTATTTTCATTATTATTATTATTATTATTATTATTATTATTATTATTATTATGTTTTGGTGAAGGAGTTTATATTCGTAGATATTTGTAGTAGGTAGATCTTTACCTTTCTTCCTTCTTTCCCTCCCTCTCCTTTCCTCACTCCTTCTCTTCTTACCTCTACTCCTTCTCTCCTTCCTTTCTTCCTTCCTTCCTTCCTTCCTTCCTTCCTCCCTCCGTTTCCACCACTCATTTTCTTTCTTGAACCCTACAAAATTAACTTCCTTATTTCCTTCCTCCCTCCATTATTCTCTCTTTTTCTCTCTCCTCTATCCTCTCCCCTTCCTTCCTTCTTCCTCCCCCTCCCTCCCTCCCTCCCTCCCTCCCTCCCTCCCTTCTCTAATCTATCTCTACCTCAATTGTCCTCTCCCTCCCTCCTCGATCCTCACTCTCCCTTCGTCCCTCCCTCCTCTTCCATCTCCCTCCCTCTATTCTCTCTCCCTTTCCTTAATCTCTCCCTTCTTCCCTCTCCCATCTATATCACTCCTCCATTCTCTCTGCCTTCTTCTTTGTTCTCTCTTCTCTCTTCCTTCCTTCCTATCCTCTCCTCTTCTCAATCCTTCCCCTTCCCCTTCCTTCTTCCCTTCTCTATCATCCCCCTCTCGCCTTCCCTTGTCTATTCTCCTCCTCCTTTGCCTCCCTCCACACCACGCGACTCACCTGAGGTAGGTGTTGGCATTACCGTCAGGGAAGGTGTATGGGTGGCGGCGCCGGAACACGTGGCCTACTCTGCTGCAAGGCGCCACCTCCACCGAGCCCCCGCACTGCCATGCCTTCAGGGACATTTCTGTGCGGAGTGGAGGGGGGAGTGTTATATAAGAGAACAGGAACATAGAGTAAAGGAAATGCAAGATTTCGTGAGGTCTTTTCGTGGGAATTTTTTGTTGTTGTTGGTGTCAGTGTTATGCTATTGGTAGTAGTAGTAGTAGTAGTAGTAGTAGTAGTAGTAGTAGTAGTAGTAATGGTGTTGGTGGTGGTGGTAGTAGTAGTAATACCAATATTTTTTTGTTGTTTTTGCTACTACTACTACTACTACTACTACTACTACTACTACTACTACTACCTTTCCATGTAAGAGGGGGACTGGCCAAGGACAACAAAAAGTACGAAAAAAAGCCTCTGAGGGTGCCAGTCTTTATAGAGAGGTCAAAAAGGATCATCCAGAATTAGAAGATAAGTGTCTTGAAACCTCCCTGTAGAAGCAGTACAGGTCATAGAGTGAAGGAAATACAAAAGAAGTCCCAGAGTTTACTATTACTACTACAGCTACTACTATTACCAACACAATCATTACTAATAATACAATTGCTCCTCCTCCTCTTCTCACTCATCCTCACTCACTCACTCACCTAAATTCTCTGCCCCCCACACCTCCAGGCCAGGGTCGTACTTGCCCAGGTCCTCCCACCACTCCCGCGCGATGAGGAACAGGCCCCCGGCGACCACTGGCGATCTGAGGAACGACCACCAGAACAGGAAGGTCGTGGGGAGGACAATGATGCAAGGTTAGTTCCGCACGTTGTTTAATGGGAGTTAAGTATTCAAGGCTACGAGATGTATGTAAGCAAACTGTCATGTTTTCTTATCTCTATAGTATCTTTTCTTCCTCTTCCTCCTCCTCCTCCTCCTTCTCCTTCTCCTTCTACTTCGTACTATGCTTTGATATTATTGTTTTTTTTTTTGTTTGCTTTTTTGTAAGTTAATACCGATCACGTGAAGGTAATTAAGATGTGACAGGTGTGTGTGTGTGTGTGTGTGTGTGTGTGTGTGTGTGTGTGTGTGATGAGGTGGATAGGTATGAAAGTTGTTTAGTAAGGAGTCAATTTGCAAGCGTTCTCAATTTCTGATAATTCATTTTTATTTATTCACCTCATTTTTATGTTTATGTATTTATTTATTTGTTTGGTCCGTCTCTCAATCTCTCTTTCAATGCGCTAGCACTGGTCACCTGCAAGTAATAAAGATGTAAACGATGAATAGGATTCGATAAAAAGTTAGAAATTTTTGTTAATGTTTTAGTGTTCATTGTCATTTGCGTTCTGATCTCGTTGTTTCTCACACTGTTAAAACTGATCTAGTGCATGTTTAGATGGAACGTGTAAGCAGGTAGAAAGGCAAACTTGATTTCTTCGCATTAGTATAGTGCATCATTTATCCTCACTGCTCATAAGTGTGTAATAATGACTGAAAATTCATACCATTACAGAGAATATAATGGAAATACTTCATATGTGAATTAGCAACTTGGTTAATTCATTGCTGATACTCGAGGAAAGATTTACTGATTGAACAACATCTTTGGTAGTGGAGGGTTAGTATCACGAAACCTCGAAATATCACACACACTACAAGATAAAGACAAAGTACCACGTAATCTTGCATGACACTAACAAGACTCAGTTATAACCAGTAGTACTCTTTCCAAGTCCATTTCGCTCATCCTGCCAAGTGTATTGTGACGAAGCCTCGAAATGTCACACTCTTTAGTGAACTCGAGATAAAAAAAAGGTGCTTACAATCTTGCGTTAGACTGCTATAACTCAAATACAAGCAGTCATATTCCCTCTTCAGACCGTTTACGTAATCTTGTCAAGTAGTGTGGTGTTTATCCATCCCTCTAGATCCGCCTGCTCCCCGCCAGCCTGCTCTCCTCGTCTCTTCTACTGCTTCACTTCTCTTTTCAAGTGTACGAGTATCTGGGTCGCTCTCCCCTTTATCGTTGTCATGTTTTCCTTCCCCTAAACACCTCCCTTCCCTCGCATGTAAGCCTACACCACCACCATTACCCCCATCACCACCAACAGCACCACCACTACGTTTCTCCCCCTACCTTCCACTAAATGCTGTCCCTTTCACCCTCCTTACCTGTACACGGAGGTAGGGTCGGTCCTCGTCGCCGCCTCCTCCTCCGTCAGCGGCACCCAGCGGAAGTGAAGACCCCAATCGAATCCTGTTTGGGAAAGAAGTAAGAAAAAAGAAGAAAAGAGTTAGTATCTTAGTTTTGGGGTCTTCACCTTAGACATCTACTCAATCTCAAGAAAACTGGCAAACTGTGGAACGCTGTGTCTGTTTCTGCTTTTCTCCTTCCTATGACTTGAGTTGTTTTGAAACCCCAATTAAATCCTATGTTTGGAAAAATCGTGAAAAAAGCGTTCAGTACATTCCTTCGCATTACAGCTTTAACCTTAGCGTCTTTGTGGCCTCAGATGAACTGGTCATTTCTGGAACTCCGCCTGTCTCTGATTTTTTTTTTTTTTCTTGTTTCCTATAACTTGAAAGTTTCTAAAGAGGAGTTTCAAGGCACCTCTGGAAGTAAATTGACCAATTCCTTCAAAAGTCTTTATGTAAATGACTTTTTGGGAAGCGACAAATCTGATTCAGCCTTGTTCCTCCATTTTTTGTTCCCTTCAGCAGGCGTCATGACACGTGAAAACAAGTAAATAAATAAATACAAATACAAATGAAAAATGAAACGGATAAATAAATAGATAAAAGGTACAATAAAAGATACTCAGTCGAATAACCTTCCGTACTCACTTTCACTATCTTAAATTTTTTCACCATGTTAATTGACCGGCCGCCAGTCATTCAGTCGTCACTTTTTTTTTTTTTTTTGTCAAATTGTAAAATTAATGATAAATGTTAAGTTTCAAGTGCTCAGGAGCCGCCTTGTGTAAGTCAACTGCCCTTTTGCAATGTCCTTATTTTCTGTTACAATGTTCTGAAGTTCTCAGTTAATCACATATTTGATCATCTTATCGTCGTGCATAATTTTTCGCCCTTTGTCAGATTCAATAACTGACACACACACTTACGGAGATTTATCAAGTTTTGAGTCCGGTGAACGTTTGTTTAATCTTCACCTCGGGATGCATAATTTCTCGTTCATGACTTGATAAGGTAAAACTATTTACTGTCAGCGCTTTATGTTATATGCAAGGCAATAATACACAGCGCAATACGTTATGACACTCAAGTCAAGGGTTAAAAATATGATACTGCAAATAAGTGTGTTGAAGCCTCCAAGAAGTGTTTTTATCGTGATGCAGAATTAATGAAATTGTTGTCTCGTCATGAAATAGATGTATGCGAAGTGTGTGTGTGGGGGGGACGATATTCACACATAATTCCGTTCCTTAAAATTAGATAGGATAGAGAGAGAGAGAGAGAGAGAGAGAGAGAGAGAGAGAGAGAGAGAGAGAGAGAGAGAGAGAGAGAGAGAGAGAGAGAAGCATTATTTCCTGAGGCGTGTGTGTGTGTGTGTGTGTGTGTGTGTGTGTGTAGCAGTCCATTACGCTCGTGCACCACAAGAGATAAAGAACGATATCATGACGATGATACAGTCAGCATTAAGAATCTCATAATACCGCAGAACAATACACACTGACGAAGATAAAACACATGAACTGGCACACAAGGCTTTGAGTAACACACAACACAACACATTACAGTCTATGAGCAACCCTATTCACACTAACCTGGCGAGTAAGCTCCTCCCTTTGACTTCCCCATAAGCCAATAGAGAAAGAAAGGTCTCGCTCAGACCAGTATTAAGTTTCGTCTGCCGTTCCTAAATACACATACTACAGTCTGTTTAATCTTACTTGGTTCCCAGATCTACTGTAAGAGTGAATGGACTGAAGGAAGCTATTCACTCATCTTCCTTGACAAATAGGCCCTCGTTGATCGTTCTTATTTACACGTACTATAGCATGTTCATTCTTACTCGGGTCCCAGTTGGCCATTCCCAGATACACAAGTACTAAAATCTATTAATTCCTACTTTTCTCCCAGTTTTACGGTAAAGATGAACAGGCTATAAAAGAGGAGGCCGTTGCTCATCCTCCTCCCTTGAGCAGTAAGCCTTCGTTGACCATTCCCACATACAAGCACTATAGTCTGTTCATTCTTACTTTGCTCCCAGTTGTACGGTAGGAATGATGGAGTGTAATGTAGGAGGACGTTGCTCACTCACCCCCTTTGAGGACGGAGCCTGAAGCGCGGTAGTCGAAGGTGTCCTGGTCTATGACGTCAATCACTGGACACACGAGGCTCCGAGGATTCTGTGAGGAGTAAGGAGATACTGTGTTTTTTGTACATAAGAGGTGTTCTGGTCAAGATAAAACAAAAAATAATGATAATGGGGGGAAAAAGGCTCACGGAAGTCACTAAAAAGGATATTCCGAGAGCATATCCAAATATTACTTGTCTCGAAATATCTCTTGAAAGAATTTAAGTAACGGGCAGGAGGAAATACAGAAGCAGACAAGGAGTTTCAGAGCTTACCGGTAAAAGTGATGAAAGGTTAAGAATAAAGTTAACTCTGCATTAGGGAGGTGGACAGAATAAGTAAGGGTGAGAGAAAGTATAAGGTCGTTAGGATTCTGGGCACTAGTACAGGAGAGAGATGAACTGGCAGGAAGAGACGAGAAACTGTCATTGTCAGAACGCTAGTATAAGAGGTTCCAAAAGATACTGCGAAGAGCGGGAAAGTTTATTAGGAGACTGCGTAAGGGTGTGAGACGAGAAGAGACAGGTGGGATGGAACAAGAAGTGGCGTTAATGACAAGGTGATGGTCAGTAGTAATAGTAATACATCTTGCCCCTACCAACTCTCCCACTCACAGAGCCTCACCTCTCCCTGACCTTTAGAGTGTTGCTCTTTACCCTATTTCTAGTTTTGAAGCGACACCGCCTGACATACTTCACCTTTTCCCCTCTCCATGACATTCCCTAACCTCCCCCTCCTCTTTCTGACATTCCCTCACCTTTCCCTGCCCTCCCTCACATAACCTCGTCTCTATCTCCTCTCACTGACATTCCCTCGCCTCTCCCTCTCCTCTCTATTTCCAGCACACCCCACCACTTGCATCCCCTCCCACCCACACTACCTCACCGATTCCTACGTCGCTGCGTCTGAGAATCAATCACTCCAACACACTCTACCTGCCTACACATCATTTATCCATTACCTTCAGTCATCTCTCCTACCAGATATCTGTCCTTCCATCAGACTCCACGCCCCTCAGCACAAACCCATGCACCTCATATCAGACACACGTCCCCTGAAACATTTCTAAGGCATTTTACACACATCAGGGCGCCGTAGGACCCTTTCACGCCACCAGATAATGTGACAGGAGGCTTGAGGAATGTGATTGATTTAAAACATCGCCACAGTAAGGATCCTATATTGTCCTGTGGGGATGTAAAATGATTTGAGAATACTATTAGACGTGTTTGTTGTTCTGGGTAAGGGAGAGGCTTGTTGGTCATGGGTGTTGATGGCAGTGATAGGAATCTGATAGGGGAGGGTAGACTTGCAGTAATGGTTATGTATTGTGAAGGGAAGACGGTTGTTTAGACTGACTGACCGTAAGGCGCGTCGCTAGGGAGGTTAAATGGTGAAGGCGAGATAAGGGAGTGTGGATATGAGGGGATGTGGGTGGAAGGTACACTAGGAGGAGGGAGAAGGATAGAGGAGAGGGGGAGGTGAGGTAGAGCAGCGTCGCTTCAACACACGCAGGAAATAAGGTGAGAAGCAACAGAGGCGAGGCGTGTGTCAGCAATATTGGCTCTCAACACCCGCCTGGAAACGCGCCCCTCTCCCCGCGGGCTCTCCCCACCGCAACCCTTTCACCTCATAATAACCTCCACATCCCAGTCTGGCTTCTCCCTCTCTTCATCTCCCCAGACTTCTTCCCTTGCTAAGATTCAACCCATCCAGTGCAACCACCTTATGATAACCTCCCCTTCCCTCTCTGATTCTTCCCTCTCCCCATCTCGCCAAACCCTCTCCCTCTCCGAGTTTTCCCAAGCTCCTCCCAAAATGAGACCTTTCCTACCCTTAACCCATCCACCCCATTACCTTCCCCATCTCGGCCTTACTGCTCTTTCACCCCAAACTTGACCCTCGCTTTCTCGGAAATTTATCACCCCGAAAGCCACACCCCGGTAAGGACATTTGTTCCCGCGGTGCCTGTAAGCTGAAACCACCATTACCAGCCCGGCCAGCAGGCACCCCGCTTAGGCTGACGTGTCCTCGCCCCTCCAGCACCATCCCTCTGGCCTAGACTCTTATTCTTCAACGCTTTGTTCTGTCATCGTGATTGTTTTCAAAGGCCACAGAGATGATTAGTCAGGTTTTCATGGGTGTTTTTTTTTCGGTATTGCATAATTCTTTAAAATTATTTGTAGGGTCATGAAAGCAGTCCTGAAAATCGCAATAAATTTCACTGGTATTTGTTAAAAGTGGTCGATGTGTGGCAATGAAACGCTTAAGAATGCGGATCATACACACACACACACACACACACACACACACACACACACACACACACACAGAGAGAGAGAGAGAGAGAGAGAGAGAGAGAGAGAGTAGTAGTAGTAGTAGTAACGGAGTAGTAGTAGTAGTAGTAGTAGTAGTAGTAGTAGTAACAGTAGTAGTAGTAGTAGTAGTAGTAGTAGTAGTAGTAGTAGTAGTAGTAGTAATAGCAGTTTTTAAGCTTGTTGACCACAGAATCACAAATTCCGTAAAATTTTCATTGAAAACATGAAATAGTCCAAAGTAATAGACTCGCATAACTATTACACACACACACACACACACACACACACACACACACACACACACACACACACACACACACACACACACACTAACCTCCTATGACCTTCCGAAACTCACCTGTCGCAGAGTGTCGAGGAGAGGCGTGGCCCAGCCCTGGTTGACCTCGCAGTGGGAATCCAGGAAGAATATTGCCTCCCCCTTTGAAGAATCAGCTCCCCTCACTCTCGACCGCGCCAGTCCTGCGAGCACACAATTTAAGCGTTTATTAAAAAAAAAAAAAACATACGGAGATACAAGAAAAACAGGAAGAGGGGTACAAAGCAAGGAAAAGTCAGAAAAAAAAGTAGGAGCAAGCAAACAACCTCTTGTCAGCCGGGCGGTGTAATAAGGTCCAGGTACTCGGTCTTAGTCACGCCCCCCGCGGTCCACCTTTGAGGGTCGGCACGTAACCTTCCCTTGTTTGGTAGAAATTACTGAATGATCTTATCGGTTAAAGTGAGGTGGGTGGAATATCTCTTTTTGGAATGGTCATGTGGTTGTTATTCTCGTTTGGTATTCTTGTTTGTTTCTCTCTCTCTCTCTCTCTCTCTCTCTCTCTCTCTCTCTCTCTCTCTCTCTCTCTCTCTCTCTCTCTGACCGAAACAGTATTATAATATTATCTTACTTTTTCACGTGGCAGTCCCTGTGTTAAGCATTTATTCCAGTACCCCATCTATCATCTCTATTCATAAATTTCTGTAACTGGTTTTAAATATCTTTATTGACTCGGCACTAACAACCTGATCACTGAGTCTGTTCCAGTCGTCTACCACTCTGTATGAGAACCAGTTTTTCCGTATCTCCTTATTTAACTTTATTAAACTTGAACTTGTTACTTCCTATTCTTTTCTGATTGCTAACCCTAAGAATCTTATCTACGTTACTTCTGCTACATCCCTTATGCCACTTCGTTACCAGCTTCACTCCTGCTTCACCCTGAGTCTCCATACCACCTTTCCTATGCACAGTACCCTTGCGTGTTGCTGGAACATGTACAGAGGTTGTTAAACGAAGTGTTGGATCTTGTACGCATCACTCTCGTTAATGACCCTGATGTCACTTAGGTACCTGCTACATTCCTTCAGTCTGAGTTTCCATATCATCCTTCCTACTCATTATCCATGCGTGTTACGGTAATAAGTGCAAAGGTTGGTGCATGCGATGTTGGATCCTGTTTACATCACCTTTGTTATATCTCTTATGCCACTCGAATACTTGCTTAATTACTGCTTCACCCTCAGTCTCCGTACCACCTTCTTTACGCATAACCACCCATGCGTGTTGTGGGAACATGTGCAAAGGTTGTTAAGTGAAGTGTTGGTGGAAGGAGGTTAACAGTGTCCGCCACGCTCCTCGGGCCGGGCGGTGAAAGTTTCGGGTAATTAGTCACACGCGGCGAGGTTAGCGTGCCTGAGGTGTCCCGGTGTTGACCCGCCGAACACAACACTATATTAGGGACTCTTCGAAAAGCTAGTCAACCTACACAAGGCATCCCCTGCTCGCCTAATCTTTACGTCCCATCCATAAATTTATCTAGCCTTCTCTTAAAAGCTTTCTATCGTGTTGGCGCGCACTACCTGACTATACTAAGCCTGTTCCACTCATCTGTTCTCCTATTTGGGAACCAGTTTCGGCTCCTCCTCTCCTCAAATCTGCATTTATCTAACTGGAACCCATCGCTATTCGTGTCCTGTCCTGCTCATTCACTGGAAAAACTTAACATGCATCTTACTCGTTCCCTAGACATCTAAGTTCGTATCTATATGGGGTCGATGTTTTTGCCAGGTCTCCTCCGCCAGCCAGAGTCGTGTACATCCAAGTTTTCTCTTAAGTCTTCCCTTTTACAGTCCACTCCACCTTAGCTGTGGTCTTCCTCTTTCTCGCCTGTTCTGAGCCTTCATCTTAATGACTATTCTCCACATATGCCTCTCCCCTTCTTTTCATTGGGTCATATCACTGCAGTTTTCTTTCCTGTGTCTTCTTTCTTCTTATTCCTCGCCTATTCTATGCCTCCATCTTCATCGCTCTTCTCCACATATATGCCTCTCCTCTTCTCTCTACATGAACATACCACTGCAGTTTTCTTCTTTGTTCATTGATATCCCTCCCTTGCTAAACCAATCAGTGGGTGAGAGCATCAGTCACCGGCAGTGTTACCATGTTCGAGTGTCCTCACGTGGCTAAATTACTGACAGACTTGGTGACACAGTGTTTAATAAACCCCGGTATTCTGGTGACTTGATTCTTAGCTATAATTAACTTGTACGGGTCGTGTGACAGGCAGTCAGTGGGTGAGTCATGCAGTCATCCAGTCAGTTATGTGCCTCACCTTGCCTTTGTTCATTCCTGACGAGGCGCACCTTGGGCAGTCCCGCCAACAGCAGTCCATCGGATGCTGCACGAATGGAGAGAAAATAGACTGTACTTTCCTTAGTTAATCTGTTCACCTCTATATTCCACAATTCACAGCACTAAAACTACAACAAAATCTTTACAAGCACCTACAAAAAAAAAAAAAAAGAGAAAGGGGATTAAAAGGATAGATTTCAATGTCTCGCTAGAGTGATGTTTAGAGTAGAGCAAAAAGAAATGTCTTCCATTGTTTTGTGATAAGAAAAGATGTAGCAAGTAGTAGTGAAAGGATAACATGTTCTTCATCATTTAGGTGTTTGACGTGATTTAGAGCATGAAAGAGGTCAGGAGCACTCTTCATATCTCTTTTAATTTCTCGTTGACTAATTAAAGCCAGTCAGGCGTGAAATAGAAGTGAGATGCAGTGTTCACTTCATTGGCGTGTTGGCTGCTCATTAATTAAGAGAGCTGCTTCATTATCGTTACTGTAAAGTAGAATATTTCACGTGTGGGATCATGAGGGGATGTTCAGTCTTCATATCACTGATGATTCTTTATTCGCGTCACTATTGAAGTGACTGTTTAATGTGTGAGTCATGAAGAAGAAATGAGAACAAAATTCATATCATTAACGTGTCTACTCATGCAAGAAAAAAATATCTTACTCCAGTCACTGTTCAAAAGATTCTGGCATGAGTCAGACCACGAAACAGAAGGCAAAGGCAGGACGATTTTTTTTTTATTATCATATAAGAGTGGCTCTGGCCTAGGACAACAAAAAGGCATAAAAAAAAAGGTCCAATGAATATGCCAGCCCCTACAGAGTACAGTCAGAAAAGGACTATCCAGAATTTGAGAAGAGTGTTGTGTTTAGGCTCAGTCAGTAAAGGATTATCCAGAATTTCAGAAAAAAAAGTATTGATTTGAGTGTGCACGATGAGTCATTAAAGGATTAACAAAATTTGAGAAGAGTGTTGAGGTTAGGATTAGTCAGTAAAGGATTATAAAAAAAATTTGAGAAGATAGTTGATTTCAGAGTGTAGGATGAGACGAGGAATCCCCAGGAGGAAGGACACTCACGGTCGTCACTGGCGTCGTCCACCACCACGATATCCTCGAGGAGGTCCTGAGGCGTGCGGTTCAGGATACTGCAAAGTGAAGGGCGTTGTGTGAAACACAATCTCTCGTCGGGGTGAGGGAGGGACACAGGCTGGGAACTTGATCATGTGCGAAACTGTCACATTAAGAAGGCGGTGAAGTGAGAGAGAATCTGCTGGGGACTGGTGGTGGTGTGTGTTGTTGTTGTTGTTGTTGTTGTTGTTGTTGTTGTTGTTGTTGTTGTTGTTGTTGTTGTTGTTGTTGTTGTTGTTGTTGTTGTTGTTGTTGTTGTTGTTGTTGTTGTTGTTGTTGTTGTTGTTGTTGTTGTTGTTGTTGTTGTTGTTGTTGTTGTTGTTGTTGTTGTTGTTGTTGTTGTTGTTGTTGTTGTTGTTGTTGTTGTTGTTGTTGTTGTTGTTGTTGTTGTTGTTGTTGTTGTTGTTGTTGTTGTTGTTGTTGTTACTCAAATCATGCTGCTGCTGCTGCTGCTGCTGCTACTACTACTACTACTACTAGTAGTAGTAGTAGTAGTAGTAGTACTAAAAAGACATGAGCAAAGAAGAAAATAAAATGAAGTAGTAGTAGTAGTAGTAGGTGGTAGTAGTAGTAGTAGTAATACATAATAGTAACATGTAACAAGACAAGAAGAGAAGAATAAAAGAATAACATGATAGTGTGTGTGTGTGTGTGTGCGCGCGCGTGTATGTGTATACAAGGCGTAGGTACGTGGATGTCTCGCGCATTTCTGCTTTCGCTTTCATCAGAAGGCAGCACACGCGACCACCGCCTCTGCTTGCAGGGCACCGCGCGCCGTAGAAGGCTGAGGTTGCGGTACAGTGGTGACCATCTAAGGACCGCGCGCTTACCACACACAGGGCTCGCCTTGCCTCACACACACACACACACACACTAGTAAGGGCAGTGTGAAGTGTCCACTGCACTCTTAAACCTCCACCTAGTGACCAGTACACCTACACTACACCCACGCTCTCTCTCTCTCTCTCCTCTCTCTCTCTCTCTCTCTCTCTCTGGTGTATAGGAAACATTATTTTGTTAATTTTAATAGTGAGCCGCGCGGGGATTAGGTTTTTAGTGTGCAGGCAACATATTGGAGCGTTGGGATTACCGATAAAGTAAAATGGAGACTGTTTTTCGTTATAATAAGTTATTGAGAGAGAGAGAGAGAGAGAGAGAGAGAGAGAGAGAGAGAGAGAGAGAGAGAGAGAGAGAGAGAGAGAGAGAATCAAACATCGAAAGAAAAGAAACAATTTAACACAGCATCTTACACACAATCTTACACAGCACCTCGCGCGCGCGCGAGCACACACACACACACACACACACACACACACACACACACACACACACACACCACACACACAACCAACTTCCTCCACCACCACCACCACTACCAACGCCAACTCCTCCTCCTCCTCCTAACTACTACTACTACTACTACTACTACTACAACTACTACTACAACTACTACTATTACTACTACTACTAGCACCATTACCACCACCACCAACACCACTACCAACGCCAACTCCTCCTCCTCCTCCTCCTCCTCCTCCTCCTCCTCCTCCTCCTCCTCCTCCTCCTACTACTACTACTACTACTACTACTACTACTACTACTACTACTACTACTACTACTACTACTACTACTACCACCACTACTACTACTAGCACCATTACCACCACCACCACCACTACCAAAACTACACCTAAACAACAACAACAACAGTTACTACGACGACAAAAACAACAACAACAACAACAACAACAACAACAACAAAAACAACACCCCAACATACATTTCACACACTCCAGTTCACCAACACCAAGTCACCCAAGCCCAGCACGTCCTTTCCTATACCCGCGACCAG
The DNA here is from genome assembly GCF_035594125.1 of Scylla paramamosain. NCBI lineage: Eukaryota > Metazoa > Arthropoda > Malacostraca > Decapoda > Portunidae > Scylla > Scylla paramamosain. Next base: position 4,508,893 of record NC_087154.1, read on the forward strand.
CCGAGGGAGCGAGGCATGACTGGACCCCGGCAATCACCTAGCGGGCGTCGGGGAGTCGCGTCATGTACACAATAGGAACACAGGGGACACTGAATCCTTATCTGCCCCATATGGTAAGGCGCCGTCACCCTTTATTTATGGCTGAAACTGTGCGGCGGCGGTCCTGCTCGAGCACTTAAGATTTGTGTATTGTTAAGGTAGTGGCGAGGTAGTGAAGGGTGGCTTTAGAGAGAGAGAGAGAGAGAGAGAGAGAGAGAGAGAGAGAGAGGTGGAGGGAGGGGAATGACACTCAGTAAAAAATGTGTACGTTAGTCTCTCTCTCTCTCTCTCTCTCTCTCTCTCTCTCTCTCTCTCTCTCTCTGACTTTTCACGACCTTAACGGAAGAGAGAGAGAGAGCGAGAGAGAGAGAGAGAGAGAGAGAGAGAGAGAGAGAGAGAGAGAGAGAGAGAGAGAGAGAGACGTAAAGAAAATGTACGTGTTATCTCTCTCTCTCTCTCTCTCTCTCTCTCTCTCTCTCTCTCTCTCTCTCTCTCTCTCTCTCTCTCTCTCTCTCTCTCTCTCTCTCTCTTGTGGGTGCGGGGCCTGATAAGAAGGGCTTTCTGTTAATGGGCTAAAAAGGCGCAGCTCAGAGGTTTTAGGGTCAAAGGAAACCATGAAATATAACTGGATGCGATTAACACTGCGATGGTTTTAATACTTCAGAACAGTAATGAGAGGAGGAAGAGGAGGAGGAGGAGGAAGATGATGATGACGATGTTGAAGAAGAAGAAGAAAAAAAAAAGAAGAGAATGGATATTGAGAAGGAGGAGCAGCAGGAGGAAGAGCATGAGAGGTGAAAAAAAAAAAACGAAAGAACAGGAGAAGAAAACAAGAAAACAAGAACAAAACGAAAAGAAGGACAGGAACAAGAATGATAGAAAAAACGAAAACCAAACAAACATAAGCAAGAAGAGGAGGAAAAAGAAAGCAAAACGAAAAACATTGATTAGAACAAGAAAAAGGAAAAGAAAATATTAGGAAAAGCAGAAAGAATAAACACAGTAACTACAATAACAACACACTGATGCTACTAATGATAACCATAACAACAACAGTGACAGGAACACGGGGCGCGACTCACCTGACGAGGGTCCTGAGCAGGGTGGATCGCGCCTCGTTGTGGAAGGTCACTACCACGGAGAGGGTGTTGAGCTCCTCCTCATCGAAGTCCAGCCCACGACACCTGAGGCAGCGGCAGAGTTAGCGTCCCGCCCACGTGGCCCGCACGCATTCCTCCAGCCCACATAAGAGCATAATAAGGTGAGTGCTAAAGGCCAGTTCACCTACACAAGGCAGCTCTGTGTAGTTCAGGATAAGTAGGTTTGTTTTATGGAGGTTTTATTCGTAGAGGGACTGCCACTTGTAGGCCTGATGGCTTCTTGCAGCTTTCCTTATCTTAACTTTACCCGCCATGTTTTTTAAGGAAATTTCTATTATTTGGAAGAGGCAAATCGAGTGTTTTCTCTCATGTTCTTGATTATACTGACCAGCTTTTTTTGGACATTCATATTACCTCTTTCTAAGGCAATTTAGACTTTTTTTTTTCTCGTGTTCTTAACTATAGAAGCTAACGTTTTTGGAAACCTCTGTAGTTTTTTTTTTCTTGGAAGCGGCAAATTGGGTAGTTTTTCTTTTTTCTTATGCTCTTAACTATAGAAGGTAACTCTTTGGAAACTTCTATAATTTCTTTTTTGGAAATGGTAATTTTTTTCTCTCATGTTCTTAACTGTACTACCTAACTTTTTTTGGAGACTAACTTTCTTTGTAAGCGGCAAATTGAATGTCTCTCTCTCTCTCTCTCTCTCTCTCTCTCTCTCTCTCTCTCTCTCTCTCTCTCTCTCTCTCTCTCTCTCTCTCTCTCTCTCTCTCTCTCTCTCTCTCTCTCTTTTCCCCCATGTATGTACCCTTGCCCATCCTCCTTGCCACATAAAAAGGAGAGCTAAGAGTATAATCTCAAAATCTCATCTACAAGCATAAGAAGTGACTCAGTGATTCAAACTTTTTATCGCCCGTGATCATAATTCAACGCAGAACATTCGTATAAATTTACCCGCATGAAAGCAACAAGTATCATATAACCATTAAAAAGACATTCAAAAAAAGCCAACTGAGAAGAAGACCACAGTGTTATATAACTACTCGTATAGTGAACACATTTGCATCCCTAACTTCATACCCTTCATTCCCATACCCGTCACTACGCTCCCCGTCTACCCAGCGTTGCCAACCACCAGTCACTGCAGAGTCACCCTCCCACATGCCCCGCACCGCACATACCCATATCCCGTGCTCTGTCCACATTACCCTTGCCTCTTTCCGTCTTCCTGCCCCCGCCCCTCACCCTATATGGAGCATCCACCCCCCGGCAAACCCGCCACCATTGCCTCTCCCAGGAATTCTCCCTCATATGAGACTTAATGTGACACAGAGAGCAGCAGGGAAGTGTCGTGTTCATTAGGAAAGTTTAGTGGGAGGAGAGGATGATAAGTTTTTATGAGAGAGAGAGAGAGAGAGAGAGAGAGAGAGAGAGAGAGAGAGAGAGAGAGAGAGAGAGAGAGAGAGAGAGAGAGAGAGAGAGAGAGATTTATTGCGTTACGGCACCTTAGCAACTAAAACTGTTATATGACCTTACAAAAGAACGCTACTTCTCCCTCTGAAAAAAAAAACAAATAAACAAAACAAAAGCCACCGCAAACTAGAATCAAACTCGCGATCTTTAAGACACGAACCGGGAAAAATACAGGAGAACCACCCAGAGAAGGACAGACAGACAAACAGACAGAGAGGGACGGAGGGAGAAACCAAAGACACTCACCTGGGATGCCGCGTATCAGGAATGGGTCGGTCAGGCTGGAGGGAGTTGGCCACGCGAACATTGAAGGCGTGTTGGGCGTAAGGGTCGTGTTCTCGGTCCCTGGTGCGCCCGCCCGAGAGGTACCCCGCCGCGTCCACCCCAGACAAGGCATTCCTCGCGCCGCCCACGCCAGACGACACCTGCAGCGAGAGGAGCGGCTCATTGTTACACGGGTGCTTCCTGTTGGGTGGCGTAGTTGATGGAACGATGGTGATATGTGTGTTTAGTGGTTCTTTTGGGTTGGGAGATGTGAAAAGTGACTGAATGACTGATATGCTCTCTACTGTTGTCCTGACGGGGGAGACGCGAAAATTGATTAAATGAGTGACTGATAACCGACTGATTGAATGATTGCGTGACTGGCATGCTATTTATTGTTGTCTAGAGACGGAAGACACGAACACTGACAAACTGGCTGGTGGTCTCTCTCTCTCTCTCTCTCTCTCTCTCTCTCTCTCTCTCTCTCTCTCTCTCTCTCTCTATAGCGTTTTTTATACATCACGAACTGTCCTAAGGCTCCTGGGAGGTCGTGGAGATGCCGGCTCGCAGTGGGACACACACACACACACACACACACACACACACACACACACACACACACACTCAAGACGTCTGGTCCACATGAGAGAGTGGTTGTGTTGCGTGAGGCTGACAAACAAGTACAACCCGAGGAGTGACTAAGCTTCTCTTCTCCTCCCTTCACTGTTTGGTTCG
>NC_087154.1:4515000-4540000 GCF_035594125.1 Scylla paramamosain
CCAGTGCACCTTCATCTCTCCTTCATCTCAAGCCACTCACACACACAGCATTACCGTCCTCCCGCCACCACCACCTTACTGCCTTCCTCGCCTTAGGACCATTCTCTGAAACACTTCTGCGCCGCATCCCCACTAATTTCAAAGTCTGTAGTTGACGTTATACGGTTTTTAAGGATATTTTCTATGATTTTATTGATAGGAAAAACACTCTTGAGAACCTGGCAAATCATCTCTGTGGCCTTTAAAAATAGTCATGGTGAGAGAGCAAAGCGTTTCAGAATACGGGCCTTACACTCATGGCTTTGTTTACCTTCTTCACTCCATAGTTTACAGACCAGACACTCAAGTCCATCTCCACTGCGCGAGGAGTGTCGAGCCTTCGTGTGTGAGGGGAGTGAACAGTGGTGGTCATGGTAACAGTGGTATTAGGCGTCAGTCACGACATGATTCCTAAGGTGGACAACCCTCTCCCTTATTGTGGTAGCAGGGAGCTTAGTCACGACTTGATGGTAGTGGTAGTGGTGGTGGCAGTGGTGGTGGTAGTAATGTGGTTACCTCAAGTTTGGTAGCGAGCCCAGTGTGGTAGTGAGGTGGATGAGGGGAGGGCATGAGGGGAGGTCATGAGGGGATCTAATTAGCGAGGGTGAGTGAACCATGTGGTGGTGGTGGGGGTCGGGAATAGGGAGGTGGAGGGGCTTGTAGTTGTTATCAGGGTGGGGCGGGGTAGGGAAGGGAAAGGAAGGGTGAAGGGAGGGGAAGGGCAGGGTAGGCGTGGCTGCGGTTCCTTTGAAACGAAAACAGTGTAACAGCAGGGGTCTTGACTGTCCTCCTTCGCCAGTTGGGTATGGGCTGGTGACTTGTGGTTACCAGTGTGGTGACTGATGACTGTGAGATAACTAGTGACTAAGGTGGTGATTTGTGGTGACGGATGTGATGACCGAAATAGTGACTAGTGTGTTAACTGGTGCGGTGAGTGGGGAGTTAAGTGGTGACCGGTGTGATGACTGATGACTTGTGTGGTGAATGACGTTGTGATTTGTGGTGACTGATATAGTGACTAGTGCTGTGACTTATGACGACGGATGTGGTGACTCGTGACTCGTGTGGTGACGAAGTGATGACTGATGTAGTGACTCGTGTAGTAACTGCCGTGATAATTAGTGATGTAACAAATAACTGGAGTGATGATTGTTATTGTGACTGGTAAGATAACTCGTGGTGTGGTGACTCGCGTGGTGACTGGTGACTGGCGAGGCTGAGCGGTGACCTGTAGTGGCCGGCGGGCGACCACAAAAACGACCTATGCTTGAAGGGGGAGCGGCTAATTGGCTGGAACGATCCCCTGTCTTGCTTTCCTCCCTCTCTCAGCTCACAAAAACTAGCGAGGCGGGCCATGAATCAGCACAGCTCCTCTCCAACACTAAACCTGACTCCACGTGACTTTACTCTATTCTGGGACACTGTTATGAATGTCTACGTGTGAAAAATATGGAATTGTCACATTTCTCTTAATTTATAGGCCTCAGTTTACATGGTTCATTATGCATGGTTCAGTTCAACTTTTTTTTTTTCAAGTTTGTACTCGTATGTTTAATTTTGTATGTCCGGATTTCTTTTTTCTTTCTGTTGTTTTTTTTTTTTTAATTAAAAGTTTCAGTATATTATGTTTCAATTTATACGTATGTTTCGTTTTCAATTCATACGTGTATCGTTTTTATGTTTCGGTCCAGTGTTCCTTTCAGTTTGTCCTCGTGTGTTTCAATTTGCATGTATATTTATTTTTATTTTTTTCAGTTGTTTTGATTTGAATGCTTCAGTATATTATGTCCCATTACTTTTTTTTTTTCAATCTATAAATTTATCATTCAGTTTAGATTTTTTTTTTTCGTATGTTTCTTAACTTTTCTAGCGAGCATGACCACAATAGGTTTAGATACGTAATAAGAGACAATTCAAATGCTAACTTCATCGAAATAGCACACACAGGAACTGCCACGTGTAGACTGACTGTCGTCTTGCAGTTTTTCCTTATTTTCTTAACATTATTTTCATCTCACAAGTGTTATTCATATTTTCTTACCAAACACTCAACTGCCTGGTCCGCGGCATTAATCTGGAAGGTGGGACAAAGTGTGCTGGTGACTTAAGTGCTCAGGAGAAAGGGGAAAAAAATATGTATGGTATTTCATTACGATATACTTTCCTACAAACACACACACACACACACACACACACACAGATAGAGAGAGAGAGAGGAGGGTTGACGGGACGATGAGAACGTGCAAGGTGACAATGAGATGGCAAAAGAATGTGTGAGATTAAAGAGATGACGAAAGTAAACGCTGATGATGACACACACACACACACACACACACACACACACACACACACACACACACACACACACACACACACACACACACACACACACACACACACAGCCACTGATGACCAAGCGGCTACTGTCCCACTCCAGCAGAGGACGAGGCGTGAGGTGTGTAAAAACCCCCTCCCGTGGATCAGATTAAAAGAACACGAAGCTTTCACCGTGCAAAGCTGACCATCACGAGCCCAGCATATGCTCCTCAAGACGTGTTTGTTTCTTCTTTTTTTTTTTTTTTTCTTGCGTATTATTCAAATTGATACTTGTTTTTTTTTTTTCTTTCTACGTTCATTTTCGGTGCTGCTACTGCTATATTAATAAACCGTTTATTGTTAATAGTCGTAGAAGTAGTAGTAGTAGTAGTAGCAGTAGTAGTAGTAGTAGTAGTAGTAGTAGTAGTAGCAGTAACACACACACACACACACACACACACACACACACACACACACAGTTAACAGATGTATACTTTTGATGTCATTAATATAGAACAAATAATTATATAAATGAATGGAAAACATGCTTAATTTACTGAAGCTGATGCAGGAGTACTTCTAGATTCTATTTTTTTTTTTTTTTTTGTATCCTTACGGGAAGAACAAAAGAAAACAAAAATAACGAAAAAAAAAAAAACGACCCGGGAAATTGACTCTCATAAAATTTCCAACATCAGGTTTGTCCGTCATTCCCTCCGAGGACACCTGCAGTCGAGACGTGAGGGAATGCACGTGTTCATGCTTCCACATCTAGATTAACTTACCGGTGACTTTTACGGCACTTGGGAACATGTATACTGAAGGAGATATCAGTCTTGAGGTGATCGCTTATTATTCTGCTTTACGTGTCGGGAAGTCTTGCTAAGACCATAAAAAAATAAGAAAAGATAGAAAAACACTCAATACAATCCAGGCACAGGTAACTTAGACGCCATTTAGGAACGTGTACGCGCAAAGAAGTGTTTGTATAGGGGTGATCTATTCATCTGCTTGTCTTTGTGTCAGGAAGTCTCGCTACGGGTACCAAAAACAAGAAAAAGAAAAAGTTTGCCAACACGAATAATAAATCATGAGAGTCTCCGCCTTCCGTCATACAGTCGACAGAGTAAAAAAAACAATCAGTAGAAGCGAGGCGAGAGAACCTCCCTCAGCAACAACTGTCGCTGATATGGCTGACTTGCACCACCACAGCCAGACACAGGGACACAGGGGCACAGGGGCATAGGGGGTGCTGACTTGCCCTTCCCGCCGTGGCCTGAGTGGTGCTTCCTTGGTGGGGAATGTGGAGACACACACACACCCACCTGCTTGACACACAGACCACGGCGGCATTGCAGGCAAGACTTGAGCAATTGTGACTCATGAATAGCTTAACCTCAGAACATTTCCCTGGTGGATGCTGGTAAATTTGGTGAATAGAGGAAGGGTTAATGTGGATGTTAGACTGCGAAACAGTCACTTAGCATCACTACAAGACAAAAGTTTACCTCGGTGGATAGAGGAAGGCTTAGTGTGGATACTGGATAGAGAGACAGTTCTTTATCATCATCAGTCTTATTCCACTGCATGACATCAAGGCTTAATGTGAATGCTGGGTAGAGAGACAATCACTTATCATCACCATCACTCAACATGATTCCACTGCAAGACAAAAGACCTGTATTCTGTATTTGTTTTCTCATCACGATAATTTTCAAAGGCCACAGAGATGATTAGCTCTAGGGTTCTCAAGAGTGTTTCTCCCGCGAATAATGTAGAAATTTTGTTATCTGCCACTAGAATCGTGTAAGCACCCTTAAAAACCAGTGCCACTTCAACTAGAGCCTATTGAAAGTAATCGATATAGGGCCAGAAGTGTTTCAGAATATGGGCCAAAAGCGTCCCTCAGTTATCTAGGGAGAGTTAAGCCATACATCACGCTGGCTTAAGGCGTCTCCGTTGGCCTGCGTGATTGGAGAGTCAGGTTGCATCTCGGTTTACACCCTGCGCCTGTTATCTGCGAGGTGAATAGAGTCTACATTGTGAAAGGGAAACGAGATTAGATTTTTCGTGTCTCGCTAAATAAGGCTGTTGAATTAATTTAATCTTTGTGTTATGAGTTTTTTTTTTTTTTTTTTCTTCTTCTCAACATTGACTTTCTTCTTCTTCTTCTTCTTCTTCTTCTTCTTTTTCTTCTTCTTCTTCTTCTTCTTGATAATGACTCTTCTTTTTTCCTTTTCTTCTCCTTTTCTTTCTTTCCCTCCTACTCCCTTCCTCCCCCCATCCTCCTCCTCCTCCTCCTCCTCCTCCTCCTCCTCCTCCTCCTCCTCCTCCTCCTCCTCCCTCACCACCACCACCTTTCCCATTCTTCCCCATCACTTTTTTTTAACCCACAAAGACAAAGAAGAGCCTCGAAACTACGTACTGATTACTGCCACTTCCAAAAACGTCGTGTAAGGTTAATTAAATTCACGCATTTGTCACTCTGATTCATGGGAGGGAGATGAAGGGAGCCGTTGTGCAAATAAGTCCGGGGGTTAGTTAGTGGAGAGAGAGAGAGAGAGAGAGAGAGAGAGAGAGAGAGAGAGAGAGAGAGAGAGAGAGAGAGAGAGAGAGAGAGAGAGAGGCGATGATCTTATGAGCAATCTGCCCTGGTGTTGTTTTTCCTACTTCGTCATTTTTATTTAATCCTTCATTTCTGGGCTGTGACGTGGGTTGAGAAACGTTAAGAGACTGCAGGGGTGATGCGCTAAGGTTGAGGTGTTGCTTGAATATTGCATTGAGAATGTAAAAAGAAAGCCAGAAATTTTTAGAACGTGAATTGTGGAAAGTTAAAAGGGAGCCCAAAGGATAATGATGTGCTTAGGTTGAGGTCTCTCTTGAATATTGCATGGAGATTGTAAAAAGAAAGCCAGAAGTTTAGAGAATGAATTGAGAAAGGCTAGAAGGGAGTGCAAAAGAATTATGGTACACTTGAGTTGAAATTTTGCTTGAAAATTGCTTTGATATTGTAAAAGAAAGCCGGACAGATTGAAGTCTAGAATTTTGATTGAGAAACGTTAAGGGACTGGAAGGGATGGTACGTTTAAGTTGAAATCTTGCTTAAAGAATGTAAAAGAAAGTCAGACAGGTGTAGGATGTGAACTAAGAAAGGTTAAGGAACAATAAAAATGAAATGAAAGGAGAAGAAATCTTGTTAGACATCACCAAATCTAAAAATCCCCCCAAAAATTAAATTTATAAATTTTGAAAAACTCAAAAAAATTAAGATTTCTCAAATCTGAAAATCCTAAAAAAAAAAAATAAGGTTTCTAACATTGAAAAATCCCCAAAAATTAAGGTCTCTTAGCTTTGAAACCCAAAAAATTAAGGTTTCTCATATTTAGAAAGAAACAAAATTAAAGTTTCTAACACAAGGAAATATTGTATAAAGATTGTAAAAGAAAGCGAGGCAGCTACATAGGACGCAAATTGAGGAACGTTAAGGAAACAATAAGAGAAAGTACACTCAATTGAAATCTTACTAGCTATCACTGCGTAAGGAAATATTATATAGAGATTGTAAAGGAAATCCAGGCAGATAAATGTCTAGAACGAAAGTTGAGAAATATCAAGGGACCGTAAGGGAAAAATAAACACGGTAGAAATTTTGTCAGTTAAAACTCCACATACGAAATGTAACATACGAAGAGATAATGACATGATAAAAGAGAGTGTGACAGATACAGAACTCGAAACTTCAATGGAGAGAGAAGTTTACTGGGGTGGCATGGAATAAAAGAAGGGAGGATAGGGGCAGGTCACGAAATATTGTTTGGGAAAGCTTTCGTCTGTCATTCTAACTAAGAAAGGCTCTGGTCAAAGGCATGAAAAAGACTCAGTGAAGGTGCAAGTCCCTTAAGATGACAATCCGAAAACAAAAGAGAGCAGTGGAATTGCAAACATTGGTGATGATGATGACAAAGATTACGATGATATATAGTGCACAGTCACATAGGTCAAGATAGTTGAGGAAAACTAATAAAAGTACAAAAAAAAAGATGCAAGAAATCACGTTATCTACCAGCATGAGTGTTTGTTTTCTTTACACGAAGCATGAAGTTGACACCTTGATGAGACTTTAAGTTAAGCAGGGGGAGGAAAACTGAATCAAGCAGAGGCATGAAAGAGAAGACGAGTAGAGGAGATGAAAGAATAAAGCCAGTAAGAAAGAAAGAAACAGCGGGAATGATAATGACTGCGGCTGAGGAAGGGAGGGATAGAGGGAGGCAGGGAGGAGCAGTGACCTTGACTAGATAGAAAGATATGTAAAAAAAACTAGCCCCCGTCCCCCCCCCCCCCCGTCTGACTCCCTGACACCCCCATCCCCGGATCCTGACTCTGACCCTACCCCCCCCACCTGAATGCATTCCCGTCTGAAGGCTGAAGATGTGGCCTGCGTTCCTTCACCAGCCAGGCCTCCCTCTTGCCCTGCCCATCCTTGCCCCGCCTGCTGCCTTCACCATCCTGCAGCCTTCCCCACCACTTCCTCATGCTTCTCTTGCTTGTCCTCCTCCTCCTCTTCCTCCTCCTCTTCCTCCTCCTCCTCCTCCTCCTCCTCCTCCTCCTCCTTATCCTCCCCAGCCCCTCCTAGTCATCGCATGCTTTCCTTGTTTGTCCTCCTCCTCCTCCTCCTCCTCCTCCTCCTCCTCCTCCTCCTCCTCCTCCTCCTCCTTTTCCCCCTCCCTCCCTTTATATTTTGCTTTTAGTGACGTTCTTGTTTGCTTTATTTGGTATAGCTTTACTTTATTATTAAAATGCTAAATATGAATATATTATTAGGCTTTTCTCTTTTTTCATACTTTGTTTTTAGGCGCATTGTATTTTTTTTTTTTTTTGCTTAATTTTTCTTGTTTTGCTTTATTTTACTATATAAATTTAAAACAATTCATGAGGCGCCATATAGTGGCGGGACGCCTCGCCCGCCTCACATTCCATTCTCCGCGCCCTTCCCTTGGGACCTGACCCAGCCTCTGGCCACTCCGGCCATCACCACATGGGAGTGAGGCTAGCCTCCCTTTGTCTCTGGACGCCAGCTCCTGCCATGACCTGAGTCGGCTCAGGAACCACTGACCAGTCCTCGTCCAGCCAGTCTCGGAGCTGGACGAGCGGCTCCTGGCGACTTCACTTATTTTGTACAGTTTACTTTATTAATATATCTGCAGCTGCTTTTACAACGAGTTTATCTGTATCCTGGGCACCTTTACACACTGCTAGAAGAAGAAGCAGAATTAACTAGTACACAAAAATGGTGGCAGCAGTGGGATGGAGTTTTCTCGGCTACTCAAGTCCTGCCCACGCGGCCTGCTCATCGCCAGCTAATCCAGCTACCTTCATCGCCTCAGGGTTAACTTCTAAGCCGTCACCGACGCAAACTGCTACCGCTACGTACGCTACTGTCTACAGTTCTTTCTTCAGCTGCTTTCAGGGCTTCTTTCAAGCTTTTCCTGCCAAACCTACTCCGCCAGCCTGTTCCCGTACGACTTCAAGCCGTCACTGATGCCATACCTAAGTCTGGACTTTTTAAGCCGTCACCGATGCAACTTGACTGTGCTGCTGCTGATCCCGTCGTTCCATGACTTTGGATTTCATGTCGTCACTCCTGCTGCAAACTGTTTTGTCTTCTTGTAGACGTTTGTGCACCCAACGCGGGCCACTCACCCACCACACTCGACGAAGATTATCGCCATCATGTGTATTATTTGTGCAGCGTTATGGTTTTTGTAGTATATTATTGTTATTTTGCAATTTATTTGGCATATAAACGTCTTGTTCTTTTGTTTTAGTCCTTTAGTGTTGACCTAGTGTTTTTCATGGTCTGTGATTCGCTGTGCTGACGTCACAGCTAGTGTGAGTTTTGTGATTGGCCACTGTGCTCTTTCTTTTGATGTCACTGTTATGTGAGTTTTGTGATTCGCCAATGCGTACTCACTGTTCTGACGTCATTGTTCTGTGAGCCTTGCGACTGGTTTTATTGCATACATCATGTGTCTTACACAGATAAACGCGACTTTATTATGTAAATCATGTGTTTAAATGTGCCTGCATCATCCAGTATGCTTTATTCGCTGCGAGGACGCCGCGAGAAGAGTGGCCAAGCAATGTGGCGGGACGCCTCGCCCGCCTCACATTCCATTCTCCGCGCCCTTCCCTTGGGATCTGACCCAGCCTCTGGCCACTCCGGCCATCACCACATGGGAGTGAGGTCAGCCTCTCTTTGTTTTCGGACGCCAGCCCCTGCCATGACCTGAGTCGGCTCAGGAACCACTGACCAGTCCTCGTCCAGCCAGCCTCGGAGCTGGACGAGCGGCTCCTGGCGACTTCACTTTTATTGTACAGTTTATTTTATTAATATATCTGCAGCTACTTTTACAACGAGCTTATCTGTATCCTGGGCACCTCTACATACTGCTAGAAGAAGAAGTAGAGTTACCTAGTACAATATGACCTCGGTGTTGCGACGACAAGGACAGTAAATTCTTCATTTGTATCTAATCTTCCATTCTTTACTGTGTCAAACAGAAAGAGAGTCCAGGAATGTACCAGTGAAAGGGATAAGGTGGAGAGATACCAGTTATCTCTTGCATTAGTAACGTGAACAAAATAATCCTACTGCATCTTTTTTTTATGATTCGTGTCACCCCCCGCATCGTTGTCCTTCCCTCTAAGCCAGTGTTTCTTAGTTAACCTTTTCATTGCTACTTGACACATCTTTCTATAGTTAGTAATCACTCTGAGGCATCGTTTCTTGTTCTGCAGCCACTTCCAAACATTGCAGTGGCTGGAAATTGCAAAATCTTTTTTTTTTTTCCTCTCCCTGTAGATGCTTTTAAAGATTTCATACATTGATTTTAGTGTTCTGAATTGTTGCTCATCGCAGTGAAAGGGTGAACCTCTTCCAACGTTAGCACCCACTATAATCAGGTATAAGTAGTCAGCACCCTCTAGCTCGGACATTCATCAGGTTACAGATAGTACAGTTGCTACACTATTACAAGGACAGAGTAAAGTGAAGTGAAGCAGTGCTTGGTCACTGCTTTGTTCATCTCCGATATGTATCAATGTGTACCGCAAAGCTTAGTGATGCACACTTCCTGCCAGAATGTGCAATGGTCGTAGAAATGTAACTTTTTCGTCACCATGTTAAAATGCATTAGTAGTAGAAAATGGGATGAAAGTTTATCAGTTTTAAAAAGGCACTCTATTGTCAAAATGTATCCTATCAGTACTCTTGTTTCTCTCGCGATGAACGGTGACAGTGCACCGCTACAGTGTATACACCATTTCCCAGCACCCCACAATTTGATATCAGCACCGCCTAAATGGTCTAGCACTGCAGTTTAAGAAACACTGTTCTAAGCCAACAGCACTGCAGTCCACCTATTCTCTAATTCTCCACGTCTCTTCCACCTACCGCACCTTCATTCAGCACTCCTGTAAGCTCCCCGTGCCCCATCCATCCCTAGCCCTCGCCCCGCCTCCCCGCTCTCGCCTCCCTGCGCTCCCACTCCGCTCACACCTCCATTGGCTGTGTCAGACTTGTCACCGCGCTTCGGTAGTCACCTTCCGAGGGACAGGATTTATAATGGATATATATATACTCGTACGTCTCTCGCTGGATACATTTCTCTCTCTCTCTCTCTCTCTCTCTCTCTCTCTCTCTCTCTCTCTCTCTCTCTCTCTCTCTCTCTCTCTCTCTCTCTGTTTGTCTGTCTGCGCGTTGCCTTTATGTTGTACTCAGTAATAATTGCTGTATTATTTTCATCTGCACAACAACAAGATAATTAAGAACAGAGAAAAAAATATGCATGTAAGTGTCGCTTCGTAGATATTCATTAGTATTATCTCAGCTTACAGTGCTTGCCTCGCTTCCCGCCTCTTCCCGCCCCTTCCTTCCCTACCCCTCGTCCCTTCCCCGCTCTCGTCTCCCCGACACCCAGCGCCCTTGAGTCCTGACACTTGCCACCCGCCATCATAACTCGCCGATCATTTATTTATTTTTTTTTTTTTAACTGTTCGATGGATTTTCCCCAAGCTGCAGAATATTTGGTATAAAATTGATATCTTGTATACGTATTTCTGTGGGTATAAAGTGTAGGTTTTTTTTTGTATAATATCTCTCTCTCTCTCTCTCTCTCTCTCTCTCTCTCTCTCTCTCTCTCTCTCTCTCTCTCTCTCTCTCTCTCTCTCTCTTCACAAACTATTTACTCTCCATCTTTTTTCTCTTCTTTTTGTAATGCTTATGTTTTTCTCCAGTACGATAATGATACAAAATGTATGCGAGTGTCTTATTATTCACAACAAACTGATTTATCTTATTTTCTTATGCATATGAAATGACGTCATTATTAATTATTATTATTATTTCTCTTTTTTTCAAGTATGTAGATATTAACTTCTCCCTTTTATTTCAATACAAGGTGATTATTTTGTTGTAGGAAACGGAGACTGACCACCCCTACCACCACGACCACTAGCACCTGCACCACCACCACCACCACCACCACCACCACTATCACGCCTCAACAACTAAAAAAGGTAAAGAACAATTCATTTCTCTCACTTCCTCTGCACACGTGATACAGTTTACTCCGATATGTATATTCTGCTATTTCTATTAGTGTTCTTTTCCTCGTTCCGATAAGTCGAGAAAAAAAATAATGGAGGCAGTCTCTCTCTCTCTCTCTCTCTCTCTCTCTCTCTCTCTCTCTCTCTCTCTCTCTCTCTCTCTCTCGTTGAGTAAAAAGGAAAGAATGAAACGTCACCTTCATAAAGAATGTAATTGAGGTGTTTCCGAGAAATCTAATTTAATGTAGTCCCCGAGATGACATGATGCTCCTCTTGAAAAGACTCAAGTTGCAAGAAGGGAGAAAGAAAAAGCGAGGAAGGCAGCCTGGAGAGCACCTGTTGTGTGTGTGTGTGTGTGTGTGTGTGTGTGTGTGTGTGTGTGTGTGTGTGTGTGTCGCTGCAGCTGGGATAAACCTGAACACTCCCCTCTTAAAGCTTAGGGGAGGGAGTTGAAAGTTTTTGTTGTGTGTGTGTGTGTGTGTGTGTGTGTGTGTGTGTGTTTGTGTATGTATGCATTCTGTTTTGTCCTCGTCTGGTTCGCTCTCCCATACACGCGTTGTTTGGTTTATCGCCCTTGTTCTTTGTTCTTGCTGGGGAAGAGAGAGGATTTATTTCTTTTTCTTTTTTTTCAGTTTTTTTTTATCTTATTTTATTTTTATTTGCCTCCACAAATATTCCGTGATGTGAGTTTCCTCGGCTTGGGACACGTTAACCAATATACATGTAGTAACTGTACATGTTTCTTTCCTGTTTCTATGCAGCACTTCACCTCTATTGCAAATGCATGATCTTCTTCACTCCTATACAACTTTCCCTATAGCCACCTACAATTTCTTAGACACATATTTTTTGTACTGTAGTCACTTAAATACCTGTGTAACTTAGTACAGACATGACTAACCTCCCATTCCTTCATTTTTCTCTCTGTCTATGGGAACAATATTTACAGTGCTCTGAATGCTAACAAATGACCACAAGAGAGATGTGAAGTCAGAAATAAAATGGTCTCGAAAACTTTGAACTGTAGTCTATGGAGTTAGCATTGTTGGGTTCAAGCAGTGCACACGATAGCCACACGCAGTTTCCCTCTTCCCCCCAAGGCCGGCTGAGGCAACACTGTCAGCTGGGATAAGAGAGAAAGGAGGAGCGCTTGAAGGGAGGTAAAAAAAGGAAAGTAAGAGAGGAAGTGAAGGGCTCTTGTGGGATGTGGAGCATAGCGATAAGTACATAACAACACAAGAAAATAAAGAAAAGCTGAAAGAAACCGTAATGCTTACACATGGCAGTCCCTGTATGAAACATTGCCACCTATTTCTACCTATCATCCTCATCCAAAAACTTCTCCAGTCTTCTTTCAAAGCTCCCTACTGACTCAGCATTAACAGCCTGGTTACCAAATCTATTCCATTCAAATACCACTCGATGTAAGAACCAGTTCCTTCCTGTCACTTCCTTATTTAAACTAGAGTGTCTTGCGTTAAGAACATAAGGACGTAAGAACATGAAGGAAGTGGCATGAAGCCAGAAAACATCCACGTAGCAGTCCATGTAAAAGGCAAACCCAGATCTTTCATTCCTGTTTATAAACTCATCTGATCTTTTAAAGCTCCTTACTGACTCAGCACAAACCTAGTTACTAAGTTTATTCCACTCATTCATCCCTTTGTGTGAACCAACTTCTTCCTATCACTTTATAGAATATATTTCTACCAACCTAGAACCTTTTATATCTAATCTAAGCTTATCATGATCACCAACTCTAAGTATTTTGTCTACATCACCGTTGTTGTGTCACCACTATCAGATCCCATCTTGCTCTACGTTGACCCTTTTAGCTTCCTGGTACTTGACCCGCTGAAGGAGGCAGCAAGAGGCAGTACAAGGGGAGGCGCTGGCTATGAAAGAAAAGTCCAGTCTCTTAACCAGAAGGCGCAGCAGACATTCACAGTCGATATTGAAAGATGTCGAGTGTTTATGATGCCGAGACGCGATAAACCTCTCGAGTCCTTGCTATTGATGACGAGGATCCGCTGAAGTGTTGAGGAGTGAGGACCGCTTTCCCAAACGTTTCGTCGTCTTATCTCGACAGCCTTTCACAAGCTTTCGTGGAAATTAGCAGAGTTTCCAAGTCTGTTTTCATGATTGTAAAGATAGACTAATAGGAATTTTACATCATTAAATGGAAATATACGTATGAGAACCCGACTAATCATCTCTGTGGCCTTTGAAGATACGAGTATTCCCAGTGAAAGCCCAGAGAGTTTTAAGAATACGTGTTTGATTCTTGACAGAACTTACCAAGGGAAAAAGTGCGTAGGAGAGGTAAACATATGAACACAGAGACTAAGAGAGAGAGAGAGAGAGAGAGAGAGAGAGAGAGAGAGAGAGAGAGAGAGAGAGAGAGAGAGTGGGGGGGGAGAGGATGAGAGCTTTGTGTGGTGCACGGCTTGAGTTTTGTATAGGGAAAAGGCTCACCAAAAGCTAAAAAAAAAAAAAGAAAAAATGAATAAAATAGTAAAGAAGCTAAATGAACTTAACTCTGTACCTACAAAAACTTAATAGATAAAGGATTCCAGTGAGGTTCGTCAAATAGATTCAGAGCTTGTGTTGATTTAGAGTGCTGGAGAAAGTACAGGTGTCATCCACG
This sequence comes from Scylla paramamosain, assembly GCF_035594125.1. Classification (NCBI taxonomy): domain Eukaryota; kingdom Metazoa; phylum Arthropoda; class Malacostraca; order Decapoda; family Portunidae; genus Scylla; species Scylla paramamosain. The sequence goes on from NC_087154.1 coordinate 4,528,610, forward strand.
AAGCTGAAAAGCACATGCATTGAGTGAGATGTTAACTACTTGCAGCAAACTACCCACTTACCACCAACAACAACTCAGATTCTGGCTCGTGAGATTAACAAACATTTTTTTGAGAACAGTAAGAACTTAATCTCTCTCTCTCTCTCTCTCTCTCCTCTCTCTCTCTCTCTCTCTCTCTCTCTCTCTCCTCTCTCTCTCTCTCTCTCTCTCTCTCTCTCTCTCTCTCTCTCTCACCCGTATTTTACTATTTAAAATTACACACCGAAGAGAATTAAATAACAATGAAATCACAAAGAGGAGTTGTTTTTAAGCTATGAATCATTGCTGTCCTGCCGCCTCTCTCTCTCTCTCTCTCTCTCTCTCTCTCTCTCTCTCTCTCTCTCTCTCTCTCTCTCTCTCTCTCTCTCTCTCTCTGTGTGTGTGTGTGTGTGTGTGTGTGTGTGTGTGTGTGAACCCTCTGACTCACAATTTGTCTTTCTCTCCTCTCCCCTTCTCCCCACCTGTCTCCTCCACTCATACCTCCCCTCCCTAATCCCTTCCCTCTTCCTTTCCTCTCCTCCCCCCTCCTACTCTGCCTCCTCATCTTTCCATTACCCTTCACAAGCAATGTTGAGTGAAGTGTGTGTATGTGAGCGCGTGGGATTGGATGCGTGGGAGTGGGAATTGGGTGTAAGTGTGATGCGAGTGTTTATGTGTGTGTGTGTGTGTGTGTGTGTGTGTGTGTCGATGTGAAAACAGTGAGTAAAAGTGGAGAAAAAAATAGATAAATAAAAAAGAGTGTAGGAATTCTTTGATACGAAATTTGTGGTGTGGCCATCTTGAGGGAAAAGTGAGTTACGTTTTCTTTTGCTTACGTAAAGAAAACGGAGTGTGGGGGATTTTTATTTATTTTTTTATTTATCTATTTTTTTTTTTTTTTTTTTGTAGCTGTAGCATCTTTTTCTTCAGCACCTTCCACACACACACACACACACACACACACACACACACACACACACACACACACACACACACACACACACGTAAGCCCGGCCAAGAAAACAAAATATACTATTGAGGAAACTTCCACCCAGGCTCTCAACTTTGAAATTTGCTGCTACTCCTGATGCTGTGCATAATGGAGGCGGTGCTGTGGCGGTGGTGGTGGCGGTGGTGGTGGTAGTCTTGGTAGTGTTGTGGTGGCGGTGGTTGTGGTGTGGTAGTAGTAGTAGTAGTAGTAGTAGTAGTAGTAGTAGTAGTAGTAGTAAACAACAGTAACGAAACAATAAAAACAACAACAAAAGGAGCAACATTCGTAACAATAATAATGATAGTAGTACTGCAGTAGTAGTAGTTGTAGTAATAGTAGTAATAGCAAGCAGCAGTAGTTGTAGCATTAGTAGTAATAGTAGTGGTAGTAGTAGTAGTAGTAGTATAGTAGTAGTAGTAGTAGTAGTAGTATAGTAGTAGTAGTAGCAGTAGTAGTAGTAGTAGTAGTAGTAGGAGTAGTAACAAACAACACTTACTACTACTACTACTACTACTACTACTACAAAAGCAGCATAAGTTAAAATATAATGATATTATTACTAGTAGTAGTAGTAGTAATAGCAGCAGCAGCAACAACAACAACAACAGCAGCAACAGTAGCAGCAGTAGCAGCAGCAGCAGCAGTAGCAGTAGCAGCAGTAGTAGTAGTAGTAGTAGTAGTAGAAGTAGCAGCAACAACAACAACAGGCACACAATCTCTCTCTCTCTCTCTCTCTCTCTCTCTCTCTCTCTCTCTCTCTCTCTCTCTCTCTCTCTCTCTCTCTCTCTCTCTCTCTCTCTCTCTCTCTCTCATGGGTGTGTACGAGCCAGCTGTCCATGAGCAAAATGTGTACACTGACCCTTCTGCTTGCACATACGAGTAGTGTGGTTGTTTGTCTCTGTCTTGTCTATCTATTTATCTATCTATCCGTCTATCGATGTAGGTATCTATTTATCTATCACTCTGCTTATCTATCTCTATTCACCAATCAATCTTTCAGTCTATTATCTATCTGTCTATCTATATATGTATATGTTTATCTATCTATCTCGCGACGAAGAGTGAAAGCCCAGACGAGGCGCCAGCACACACACGCACGCACACACACACACACACACGCACGCACACACGCACACGCACACCACGTACGCATGCACGCACATACACACACAAGTAGTTTTCCTGATATTTTTTTCCTCTTGTGTTGTTGCTGGTATAATTTATTAATATTACAGTATTATTATTATCATTACTATTATTATTATTATTATTATTATTATTATTATTATTATTATTATTATTATTATTATTATTGTTGTGAGAAAAAGGAAGAGGAGGAGGAGGAGCAGGAAGAGGAGGAGTGAAGGTGAAAAAGGAACAAAATATAAGAGATGAAGGAAGATAAATGAAGGAAGGAAGGAGGAATGATGAGGAGGCAGCAGTGCGGAGTTAACGTGATTGAAAGGAATGAAGGAGGAGGAGAGAGGAAATTAAAAGTGAAGGAAATGAACTGAACAGCAATAAGAAAGAAGACGAAAGAGGAGAAAATGTAAGTGAAGAAGTAAGGGAGTGAAACAGAATAGGAAAGAAAGGAATTGATGAAAGAAGAGAAGGAAAGAAAGAAGGAAGATGAAAAGGATATTAAGTGCAAATGAAGAAGTAGAGGAAATTAGCTAAAGAAAGAAGTAAAAAAAAAACACATGAAAACGTGAATGGAAAAAAGAAAAGGAGAATTACGAAGAAAGAGAAGAAATTGAGGGTGAAGGACGAAAGGGAAGGAAAGAATAAACGAAAAAAAGACAAATTTAAGTCAAATAAACATAAGAACATTGATAAAAAAAAAAAAAAAAAAGAGGAGAGAGAGAGAGAAAAAAATAAATAAATAAAAAAAGTGAAGGACGAAGGGAAGGTCAGACGAAAGAAGAACAAAATCAAATGGAAAAGGAAAGGGAACAGATAAAAGAAAGGAAAAAGGAGGAAGGAGAAGAAACCAGCAGTGCATTGTAACGTGATTGCAAAGAAGGATTAAAAAAAGGGAAGGACGAAAGGAAGGAAAAACAAAGAAGAAGGAAGAACAAAGGTTAATGAAAAAGGAAAGGAAATAGAAAGAAAAGAAGGAAGGAAGGAAAAGAGAAGGAGAATACAATAACGCTTAGAAACGTGATTGGCAAGAATGGATAAAGAGGAGACAGGAGAAATTAAAAGTGAAGAATGAAGCAAGAGAAGGTGAATGAGGAACACAGCTAAAGAAAGAAAGAGAAGAAACAGTTAAAAGGAAAAAAAAGGAAGAGAGGAAGAGGAGAACATAGTGACCTGATTGAAAAGAAGGAAGAGAGAAGATATTAAAAGTAAAGGAGAAAGAAGATCAAAGCAAAAACCAAGTAAAGAAACAGATGAAAGGAATGAGGCAAGGAAGATACAAAGAGGAGGAAACAACAGTTTATAATAACCTAATGAAGAAAAATGAAAAAAGAAGAGAAAGAAGAACAGGAATAAGAACAACAACAACAACAACAACAACAACAACAACAAAAAGAGAAAGAAGAAGAAGAGAAAGAAGAATAGAAAAGAAGAAGAAGGAAAAGGAGGAGGAGGAGGAGAAGTAGAAGAAAAAAAAGAAAAGAACGAAGAACAAGAACAAGAAACAAGAAGTAAAGAGGAGAAATTAAAAGCGAAGGAAGGAAAGAAACAAGATAGAAACAAACCTACACAAAGAAAAAAACAACAACAGATGAAAGGAAACAAGCAAGCAAGCAAGGAAAAGGGAGATAGGAGGAAGCAACACTGCATTCTAACGTGATTTCCTTCCTCTGCAACTTCTCTAAATCTCCCCGGCAAAAATTTCACGCGCCAGCATTAGTCATTACGAGCCCCGCTGCGCGCACACTGGAGCCTCGCCTGCTGCCCTCGCCAAAATTCGGAAAACAACGCCACGGAGAGGAGAGGGAATAAAAACAACAGGGAAGGTAAAAAGTACAAAAATGCTTAGGAAGGTGCAGTGAGAGAAGAAAAAATGAGATCGCGGGTAGAAGGTGAGTGACTGGTAATGGGAGCGAAGGAGGAAGAGGAGGGGGTAGGTGGTGGTGATGGTGGTAGTGATGGTGGTGGTGGTGGTGGTGGTATTGGTGGTGATTTTAATGATGATGATGGTGGTGATAATGATGATGATGATGATAGGTAGGAGGTGGAAGTGTAGGGGGAGGAGAACAAAAAAAATACGAACAAAAGCAAGAAAAGAACTAGAACAAGAAGAACAAGAAGAACTAAAAGAAGAAGAACAAGAACTAGCACAAGAACAAGAAAAAAAGAACATGAGGAGAAGATGGAAGAGGACACGTAACATAACCTGAGAAGAACAAAATATGAACATGAGCTGCAAGAAGCCATCAGTCAGCTACACGTGGCAGTCCCTTTATAAAGCACGCCTATTTATTCCCACCTATTATCCCCATCCTTAATATGATCCAATTGTCCTTAAAAGCTCCTCATTGACTCATTGACCTGATTATCGAGTCTATTTTAGTCATCCACCACTCTGCTTGTGAACTCGATTTAAGATCAGATAGACGAGAAGAAAGAGTAAGAATATGGGAATAAATAAAAGGAGGAGGAAAGGAATGAAGGGATAAGGGTGTGGAAAAAATAAAGAATAGAAAGAAAGGAAAAAAGGAAAGAAAAGGAAAACTATATGAACGAATTTGAACAAAAGGAAAAACATTTCCTGAAGCGACGAATGGATTGGATACGCACACACACACACACACACACACACACACACACACACACACACACACACACACACACACACACACACACACACACAAGGCCGTTTGTATAAGCCTAAAACCAAGTTTGCACTGACCTTGTATGTTATTTATTGTTGTTTTGTTTGTTTTATGTTTTTATTTTTATTTATTTATTTTTTTTTTTTGTGCGTAGAAACAATCCCGCTAGCTGTGTGTGTGTGTGTGTGTGTGTGTGTGTGTGTGTGTGTGTGTGTGTGTGTGTGTGTGTGTGTGTGTGTGTGTGTTTTAGCCATGTGCCGCCTCAGAATGTAAGTTTTTTTCTTTTTTCACTCTCTCTCTCTCTCTCTCTCTCTCTCTCTCTCTCTCTCTCTCTCTCTCTCTCTCTCTCTCTCTCTCTCTCTCTCTCTCTCTCTCTCTCTCTCTCTCTCTCCCTCTCTTCTTCTTCCCTTCCTGTTTTCTCCCTCTTTTTTTCCTCTTGCAGTTCCTTTCCTTTATCCGCTCTTCGTTATCCTCCATACCTCTCCATTTTTATTTTTACTTTCAATCGTCGCGTGAAAATTTGCAGCTTTTTCTTGTAACTTTTATTTTATCTTCTAATTTTGTAGCTTTTGACGTTGCATATTTCCATCTTATTGCTTTTCAACTCTGCATCTTTTCGTTATTTTTTTTTCAATTCTAGTTTTAACTCTTACTCTTTATGTTTGTTTTTCTTTTCGTTCCTGCAGTTTTATTTATCTATTTATTCTATATATTTTGTTTATTAACTTTTCTTTCCTTCTTTTTTTACTTATTTATTCCTTTCTTTACCTTTTGTATGTTTGTTTACTTATTTATTTATTTATTCATTCATTCATTCACTCCTTTCTTTCTTCCTTTCTCTCTTTCTTCCCTCCTTCCTTCCTTCTTTCCTTCCTTTATTTATTTATCTATCTATCTATCTGTCTACCTATCTATCTATCTATCTATCTATCTATCTATCTATCTATCCATGTATCAATCTATCTGTATATCTGTTCATTCATTTATTTATTTATTTATCCTATTGTTTGTCGGTGTGGAGGTCAGAAGTCACAACGCACGCCCTGGTGGAAGACGCAGTCAGCCAACCATCCATCCATCCAGGGCCTCCACGCTTGACCATTTAAAACTCTCGATAGCTTGTGGGTTCAGACACTCGACAACGCCCCTCATAAACTGTCTCCTCTTTTTTCCTTTTCCTTTTTCTTTTTTTTTTTTTTCCCTCGTAGCTTATTTTGTTTCGTATCAAGTCGCACCGGTTTGTTGATACTCAAGACATCCAGACGTTAAGATTCCCAAGGTTATTTATCTCTCTTTGTTATGTTTCCGTCGATCATGCTTTCGATTTGTTGTCTTCTAAGTGTCAGGTTGGCGCCGTGTTTGTATGAGTGTTCTTTGTTTAATTATGTCCATTGTATCTTATGTTTTTCTTTATTTTTGTATGTGTTTGTGTGTGTGTGTGCATGTGATTCCGTATTACATCTATCTCTTCATCTCTCTCTCTCTCTCTCTCTCTCTCTCTCTCTCTCTCTCTCTCTCTCTCTCTCTCTCTCTCTCTCTCTCTCTCTCTCTCTCTCTCTGGTGGATCATTCAGAAAAGTCATTCGTTTTCTTCCACATGTCGCGTCACAAACTCATTCTTTCCCTCCTAACCTGGTCAACGTGAAGCCAGTTCTTCCACTTACCCTACCACTCACCACCACATGTCTCTCTGCCTCTCCATCTGCCTTTACAAGATGTGGATTTGTATATTTTCATAGTAACTACGCTTGCCTTTTTATCTATACTAATTCATTTATCTATTTTAACTAGGAGTAATCTTTTTTTTTTGTATGTGTGCATTTTTTTCATTTTTCGTCAGTTTTGATTAAGCGGCGTCATATGACCTCGCTGTTGTGGCGCAAGATCTATCAGTTCGTCAATCTTTTCCCATCTGTCACGTTACTCACCCACACCACTCACTCCTAACTGGGCCTTCAGACTGACCTACTTCACTTAAGCAGCTCACCAACAAGATACAAAACCACTCCAGTTCCCCTTCCATAAAGCTTAAAGGGGAAAATTAGGCTTCCTGCACTATAATTTATGTGTTTCTATTGTTCTGCGTAGGCATTGATTCTCTATACATGTCTAGCTAGATTTTTTGAAACATTTTCATTTCCCAGCAAGATTCTATAAACAGGGATAAGAACACCATCTTTATTATTTTTTTTAAGTATTATGTTAATCCTAGTGATCCTAGTGATAATTTAACAAGGATTCTACGTCATTCATTGGAAGAAACCTTGCGGAACACGAGGCATTGCTTACTGGGCAGCGAGATAGCATCAAATCTGTCTCTCTGTCTGTCTGCCTCTCTGTGTGTCCTATACTGGGCAGCTAGCGAAGACCCAGCCAGTCAATCTTCGAATTTCAACAAAACGAGAGTTGCGTATGTTCTTAACTTCTTATGTACAGGTCAGGTCAGTGAACTCTTTAGGAATATTTTCACCCAGCAAGAGGCGTGTCTGGCCGGCGTCAGGTGGCGGTCATGACTCTCCTCAGCAGCTGCTTCTCCTCCTCTCCTCCTCTCCTCCTCCTCCCTCCCTCCCTCCCTTCCTCCCCCACTTCCCTCCCTCTCTGCCTCCATCCTCGCCATCTCTTCCGTTAATGTAGTTTTCAATAATTCAATAGGAACCACGTGCACCCAACTTAGAGGGCATTAAAGATATAAAGCTTGATGATATGTATTTTGGAGAGAGAGAGAGAGAGAGAGAGAGAGAGAGAGAGAGAGAGAGAGAGAGAGAGAGAGAGAGAGAGAGAGAGAGAGAGATGAGATGAGAAGAGGCGAGAAGGAGAATTGGAAAGACGAGAAGAGTAAGAAAAAGAAAAGGAAGAAAAGAAAAGAACAGGAACAAAGGAGGAGGAGGAGGAGGAGGAGGAGGAGGAGGAGGAGAAGAAGAAGAAGAAGAAGAAGAAGAAGAAGAAGAAGAAGAAGAAGAAGAAGAAGAAGAAGAAGAAGAAGAAGAAGAAGAAGAAGAAGAAGAAGAAGAAGAAGAAGAAATAAAAAAATATAAGACAAGAAGAAAAGAAAAATAAATAGCAAGAAGAACAAGGAAAACAAGAACATGATCGAGAAGAAAATAATAATAATATGAAGAAGAACAAGAACAAGAACAAGAACAAGAAATATAAAAAGACAAGCAGAATAAGCACAAAATAAAAGACAGAACCAGAGAGAGAGAGAGAGAGAGAGAGAGAGAGAGAGAGAGAGAGACTCATTAATTTGGTGGCCCCAACATGGCCTTCAGTACTTAATGTATTTCATTCCAATCTGTGGGAGGATTCACTTCTACTTATTAGGCGCGGGTGTTGTTGTTGTTGTTGTTGTTGTTGTTGTTGTTGTTGTTGTATTGTAGTAGTAGTAGTAGTAGTAGTTGTTGTTGTTGATGTTGTTGTTGTTGTTTTGTAATAGTAGTAATACGTAGAAGAAGAAAACAAGAAAATAAAAGGATAAGATAAAACTGAAGAAGAAAAGAGAAAAGAAGTAAATTATAAGAAGAAAAAGAAATGTAATAGTAGTAGAAGTAGTAGTAGCAGCAGCAGTAGTAGTAGTGGTAGTACTAGTAGTAGTAGTAGTAGTAGTAGTAGTAGTAGTAGTAGTACCAGCAACAACAGTAGTAGTAGTGGTGGCAGTAGTAGTAGTAGTAGTAGTAGTAGTAGTAGTAGTAGTAGTAGCAGCAGCAACAGCAATAGTAGTAGTAGGTAGTAGTGGTGGTGACGGCGACGGCAGCCGTGATGGTGGTGGTGGTGGTGGTGATGGTGGTGGTGGTGGTGGTGATGGTGATGGTGGTGGTGGTGGTGGTGGTGGCAGTGTTTGCTAAATGGCGTGAATGGCAGCCTTAATACCACCATCATGAGTAGGCTGTTTGCTCCCCAAGATAATTTACTCTTAAATAATTACACAGCACCAGATGGCCGCCTCCCCTTCTCCCCCTCCTCCTCCCCCTCCTCTTCTTGGTCGGGCCTCCTGCTGTGCTGCTGTTAGTAGTAAGATAACTCATAGCATGTATAGTTAGTGCTGATTAAGTTAGAGTAGTGTGCAGGATGAGTTAGTGCTAGTTAGGAGCTTGTAGTGGTGTGTTTTGGGCTACTAGTTAGGGAAATGGTGATGCGGTGTGGTGTTTGTTAGGTTAGGTTTGGTTAAGTTAGGATAGTGTACTAGATGAATAAAAGCTTGTTAGGAAGAAGAGGTTTATTTGGGGTAGTTAGTGAATTGGTGGTTCGGTGGAGAAGGTATTAAGACACGTAAGGTTAAGTTAGGTTAGGATAGATTGGGATTTGTAAGTTAGGTTAAGTTACATTAGCATGGGTTAAGTTGCATTACCCTTGTTTAGGTTAGATTAGAATAGGTTAGATTATAGCAGGATATGTTTAGTTAGGTTAGGTAAGATTAAGTTAGGGTAGGTTAGGTTAAGTTGGGTTAGGTTAGGTTAGGTTAGATTAGGTTAGGTTAGGTTGGGTTATGTTACGTTAAATGAGGTTAGGGTAGATTAGGTTAGGTTGGGTTAGGTTAGGTCGGGTTAGGTTAGGCTAGGTTAAGTCGGGTTAGGTTAGGTTAGGTCAGGTTAGGTTAGTTTGGATTAGGTTACGTTAAGTGAGGTTAGGTTAGGTTAGGTTAGGTTAGGTTAGGTTAGGTTAGGTCGGGTTAGGTTAGGTTAGGTTAGGTCGGGTTAGGTTAGGTTAGGTTAGATCGGGTTAGGTTAGGTTAGGTTAGGTCGGGTTAGGTTAGGTTAGGTCGGGTTAGGTTAGGTTAGGTTAGATCGGGTTAGGTTAGGTTAGGTTAGGTCGGGTTAGGTTAGGTTAGGTCAGGTTAGGTTAGGTTGGATTAGATTACGTTAAGTGAGGTTAGGTTAGGTTAGGTTAGGTTAGGTTAGGTCAGGTTAGGTTAGGTTAGGTTAGGTTAGGTTAGGTTAGGTAAATAGGTTAGGTTAGGTTAGGTTAGGTTAGGTTAGGTTAGGTTAGGCTAGGTTGGATTAGGTTACGTTAAGTGAGGTTAGGTTAGGTTAGGTTAGGTTAGGTTAGGTTAGGTTAGGTTAGGTAAATAGGTTAGGTTAGGTTAGGTTAGGTTAGGTTAGGTTAGGTTAGGTTGGGTTAGGTTAGGTTAGGTTAGGTTATGTTAGGTCGGGTTAGGTTAGGTTAGGTCAGGTTAGGTTAGGTTGGATTAGGCTAGGTTAGGTTAGGTTAGGTTAGGCTAGGTTGGATTAGGTTACGTTAAGTGAGGTTAGGTTAAGTTGGTGTCGGTGTGCGGGGAATGTATCGCGCTGTGTTGTGGTGGTGAGGACAGCGCCACCTGCCTGTCGTTTGCCGAGTTTAGGGTCGCCTTGTGTATTTATCTTTGGCCAGGGAGAGGAAGAGGGCTGACTTATTGAGAGAGAGAGAGAGAGAGAGAGAGAGAGAGAGAGAGAGAGAGAGAGAGAGAGAGAGAGAGAGAGAGAGAGAGAGAATGGAAATTAAATGCATTCGTACAGGATGACGAGGTTTTACTATCATTATTATTATCATTATTATTATCATTATTATTATTATTATTATTATTATTATTATTATTACTATTATTAAAAAGTAACATCCTCCTTTTCTCTATTCTTCTCCCTCTCCTTCTCATCTTTCTTCTCTCCACTATCTCTCCTTTCATCTTTCTGTTTTCCCTCATTTCAACACCACTTATCTCTCTCTCTCTCTCTCTCTCTCTCTCTCTCTCTCTCTCTCTCTCTCTCTCTCTCTCTCTCTCTCTCTCTCTCTCTCTCTCTCTCTCTCTCTCTCTCTCTCTCTCTCTCTCTCTCTCTCTCTCTCTCTCTCTCTCTCTCTCTCTCTGCATCCCTCCCTCCGCGTCCCTCTCTCCTGCAGCCAAAGCTAATAGCATCAATAAAAAGTTACATAAACGAACATTTGCTATCATGACCGCACCATTAGCCAACTGCCACGCCTCCCACCAGCCTCCATCACTCCATTATTCCTTCCCTCACTCCTACCACTGCCTCTCCTTACACCGTCACCACCTCTACATCCCTCCCTCCTAGTGCTCTTTCCTGCATCGTGAGTGGAAACAGGAGCGAAAGACGTGAATTTGTGAACGCTACAGACTGTCATTTGCATTTCTTATTGGTTACGAGTGTGTTTAATGTCTCAGTTAGGTCGAGATGGTAATGGCTGGCGTGAACAGAGGCTGGGATGCACAAACTTGATTTTATGTAGTGTTTTGCGCATTCAGAGCGTGGTTATATGCTGTAGTAGGAGTAGCAGGAGGAGATGTAAGAGATGATGATATAAACACTCATGAGCTACGTAGAACAGTGTTGTGTATAAGGAGTCACTGAGATCGGCATTACCGCCTTGTTGTCATGCCTGGGCGATTGTCTAAAGCCACAGCGATGAGTTTGTCTGTTGTGTGTGTTTTAGTGTTGATGATGAAGTAATTTTCCTAAGGCGTCTCCGGGATGATGATATGCACTTCAATACGCTCTTTGTTCTCTCGTCAGGGTGATTTGCTACAGCCACAGAGATGAGGTGGGGTGTTTTCTGCAGGGTGTGCTTTGGTCTCGGTGGTGCGGGGTCTTTGCTAAGGTGTCACTGGAAT
>NC_087154.1:4550000-4555000 GCF_035594125.1 Scylla paramamosain
AGAGAGAAATAAGTGTGTAGGAAGGCAAGGGTAGGGAGGATGCATGTGGGAGGTTGATGATAGTGTCTGTGTGTGTGTGTGTGTGTGTGTGTGTGTGTGTGTGTGTGTGTTGTGACAGGTGCACAGGGTAAGTGTGAGAGAGTTAAACAGTGTCAAGTAAAGCCTCCCTTTATTCCCTTTCCCTCTCTCTCTCTCTCTCTCTCTCTCTCTCTCTCTCTCTCTCTCTCTCTCTCTCTCTCTCTCTCTCTCTCTCTCTACCTTTCCCATTCTTACCTTCATTCTACTCTCCCTCCCTCCCTCTATCTCTCCCTCTCTCCCTTTTATTCCCTTTCCTCTTCCTCCCTTCTTCCTTTTCTCACCTCTCCTCATTCTAAACTCCCATTTCTCGTTCCCTTCATTCCTTATCTCTCTCTCTTTCTTCCCCTTCTTATCTTCCCGTATACCTTTTTCTCTCCCCTCCCTCTCTCCCTTTATTCCCTTTTCCTCTTCCTCTCTTCTTCTTTATATTCTTTCCTCTCTTTCTTTGATTCTAACCCTCCATTCCTTCTTTCCCTTAAGTTCCTATCTTTCACTCTCCCTCTCTCTTTACCTTCCTATAGACCTTCTACTCTCTCTCTCTCTCTCTCTCTCTCTCTCTCTCTCTCTCTCTCTCTCTCTCTCTCTCTCTCTCTCTCTCTCTCTCCTCTCTCCCACCGAAAACTACCGCTATTCTCACCTGTTCCCTATTAGTCTCTAGGCCTCCCCCTTCAACTCAATAGGCCTAAGAAATTCAGAAGTACTTTCATTTTCATTTTTTTTTTTTTACGTGCAAGCTTGTCAATTTGTGGGTGCGTGTGTGTGTGTGTGTGTGTGTGTGTGTGTGTGTGTGTGTGTGTGTGTGTGTGTGTGTGTGTGTGTGTGTGTGTGTGTGTGTGTGTGTGTGTGTGTGGGTGCACAGTGCATTCTTTCTTACATAGCTGTCTGGAAAGTGTAAATATTTGTGGACATTTGTGTGTGTATTCATATTGCGACGGCACCACATACACACATACACACACACACACACACACACACACACACACACACACACACACACACACACACTTTTCGTTATATTTCTTCGTATTTGTGACAGAGAGAGAGAGAACGAGAGAGAGAGAGAGAGAGAGAGAGAGAGAGAGAGAGAGAGAGAGAGAGAGAGAGAGAGAGAGGAGAGAGAGGAAGACCACCCGCACCCCGCAGTTCCAGGGGCGAGGCGGTCATGTTACGCCGAAGGGGAAGCAACAGTAACCATAAAAAGAACAAGAACACCGCTGAGGAATCTTAACAAACTCCCTTCCGTCTTCCCGCCACCATACACACTCCGCCGAGAGACACACCACGCCTAGATCAAACCTAAACTTGCCTTCTTTCTACCATGCACTCATCCCTTCGTATAAGATGAACTGAGGTAAAGAAGAAGCATATTTGAGTCTTTTTTTTTTCTGCCATAAATTTCACCACTTCTTATGAGACGCGCCACGTTAAAGAAGCACATCTCTCCGTCTTCTTAATAGCTACAGCATTTTTTTTTCTTTTGTACAAGACGCACCAAATTAAAAAAAAAAAAGTTTATCTAACTCCTCTTCTTAGTAACTACACTTCCCTTCGTACGTACAAGACGCATCAAGTTAAAGAAGTATACCTAACTACTCTTCGTGCTAACTACACTTTATTTATCTATTTATTTATTTTCGTATAAGACGCATCACTTATTTCCTTCCACCATCTAGTTAATTGCACCATGCTAAAGAAACTTAACTGACTTCCCTTCCTATTTCATCACTCTTCATTCTCTTCTTATAAGACGCAGCACGCTAAACCATTAATTAATTCTCTTTTCTTAGTACCACACAGCTAATTCCTTCATTTAAGACACATTACGCTAAAGAAGAAGCCTAACTAACTTTCCTTCTTCCTCACTCTTCATTTTCTTCGTAGAGGATGCAGCCCGCTAAACCATTAATTAATTCTCTTTTCTTAGTACCACACAGCTAATTCCTTCATTTAAGACACATCACGCTAAAGAAGAAGCTTTACCAACTTTTATTCCTACTGACTTTTCATTCTCCTCATAAAAGACGCACCACGCTAAACCATTAATTAACTTCCTTTTTTCTTACTATCACGAACTTACTATCTTACTATCACGCTTTTACAACCCACGTACAAGGAAAAAAAAACTCCCTTTCCTCCTCACTCTTCATTCTCTTCATATAAGGCACACCACGCAACAGATTAATCTAAACTAATTCCACCTTCCCACCACCATGCTCTTTCATTTCCTTGTATAAGCCACACCACGCTAAATAATAACCAACTTCTTCCCCTCACCACTCCCACATACTTCCTCCTCTCGGGCCACGCTAAGGAAAAGGTCTATTAACTTTATCATGCCACCAAGACTTCAATTAACTCCCCTTCACCCCTGGCCACGCACTTCATTGCCTCCTACAAGATGCATGACGCTGAGAAAATAGTTTAAGAATGACCCACATGACTGTAAAGATGATGGAAGAGATGCCTAGAAGTGGTAGTACTAGTGGTGGTAGTCGTAGTAGTAGTAGTAGTTGTAGTAGTAGTAGTAGTAATTGTTGTTGTTGTTGTTGTGTTAAAAGAGAAGGTTAAGAAGTGAACCTTACACATGAGTGCAACGACACAGATAATGAAAAATAAACGAAAGATAGCTTTTGAGGGACGAATATGTCAGAATTAACGCTTTTAAAATTATTTACTCAGTGTTTTTTTTATTAGTCATTATCATCTTCCAGAACATAACATGAAGTTGAGTGTATGTGGTGATATCAGTTGTTGTTTCAAACTGTCCTTACTAAAAAAGAAAAAAAAAGATTGAAAATGCGAGTATTTGCCTAGGAAATTAAAAATCTGGGCCAATATTCACAAAGATTCCTAGAATTATGCGTAGAGTTCTGCTTAAAGTTATATTTATCTTAAAACTGTACTTAGGTCTGAGCTAAGCAAAGAAGTTAAGCACAGAACCAGTATAATATGGTGACATTGCAAAACAGTCAAGTAATACACTTTTTAATTACAAGCTACTGGTATAACATTTTTTTTTATTTTCGGGTGTAAATAACAAAGAAAATATTTTATAAGGATATTAATGCAATAGTTCGCCCTTTTTATATGAAGACTAGATCCCGTGCAATTGTTTACAACCTTGATATGCAGCACTCGCACTCCACAATTCCAGTCCTTCTTGTCCTTTTCTTTAGTAAGGGAGACGTAACGACCACTAGGGCTGAAAAGGCCAATAAGAGAAAACTACTTGGGCCAATGATAAGACTTTCCTCCTCGTTCAGTCAGTATATGAGGAAAGAAATAGCGTGAAGAGCAAATTTAAAGAAGGAAAACCGCACACACGAATATATAGCTCTTGTTCGAATGGCTGTGTGTGTGTATCAGCACCACTTGTTTTTCGTTACCCTGTCTCGTTGTTGTGTTCCGCCGCGCATATCCCAGCGCTGCCTCAGAGCTACCGTGCACTGTTTGGCGGGCGGCGAGCGTGGCTGGGAATATATGTAGGAGTAGAGGAGCGTGGGTCAGAAAGAGAGAGAGAGAGAGAGAGAGAGAGAGAGAGAGAGAGAGAGAGAGAGAGAGAGAGAGAGAGAGAGAGAGAGAGAGAGAATTAAGTAAGTACATGTTTTTAGGTTTCAAAAATCCATTATCAAGGGTAATCACGTGAAAGACACTAACCCCAATTAATTTTCTATACACCCTCCTTCTCCTCCTCCTCCTCCTCCTCCTCCTCCTCCTCCTCTTCGTCTTCCTCTTCTTTCTCTTCCTCTTCCTTTTCCTCTTTCTCCTCCTCCTCCTCCCTCTCCTCCTCTTTCTCTTCTTCTTTGCTATTCTATTCTATTAATTTCTCGTCTTTGCTCAATTTATTTCATGGTTGGTAATATAAAATCTTCCTTTATGATCTTTTTATACATTTATCTATCTATTTATCTATCTATTTGTCTATTTACCTATCAAGCTTTCTATTTCCTATATATCTATCTATTTGTTTATCTATCTGTAAGTCTGTCTATACATCTATCTATTTATATGTCAGTCTATGAATATATACTTATCTTTCATATGTTTATCTATCAGTCTATCTACCTAGCTGCCCATCCATCTACGTACACACACACACACACACACACACACACACACACACACACACACACACACACAAGCGCTTCACTTCACTGCCCGCTTGATCCACCCAGTCATCTGTGTCTGATTTTCCTCTCTTCCAGATCAGTGGCCCGTGTTTTCGCAAGCCCCGCCACTGTCCTCACCGCCTCACCTCCCAGTGTGTCTCGCTGCCCCGCCCCTCGTGACTCTAACGTTGCATCTGATCCACGAATAACATGAATTGTGTACGTTCACGTTTCTTCGCTTTGGCTGAGTGGTGAGTGATGGATTTGCCTTGGGGTTTAAGGATGCTCTGTTTGTTCTTTGTGTGTGTGTGTGTGTGTGTCTGGCTGGCTCGTACACGTAAGGAGAAGAAGAAGAAGAAGAAAAATAAAAGAAGAAATTAAAGTCAACAATGTGACGGTATATGATAAATGAGAACACAACAAACAGTCTCTCTCTCTCTCTCTCTCTCTCTCTCTCTCTCTCTCTCTCTCTCTCTCTCTCTCTCTCTCTCTCTCTCTCTCTCTCTCTCGTGATTTTTTTTTTTTTAGATCAAGTTGCTTCAATGTTTTTTTTTTGGGGGGATTGATCTAATTTATTCATTATTGCTATTTTTTGTTTGTTTGTTTTATTGTTATTTTTTCATGGACGTAGTGTCATTGTATCCCTTTTTCTATTTGCGATTACTCTTCCATCATGTACATTTTCCTAAGTAGATCTTCAGGGCGAGTGTCTGATTTCGTGGGTCTTTTTCTCTCTCTCTCTCTCTCTCTCTCTCTCTCTCTCTCTCTCTCTCTCTCTCTCTCTCTCTCTCTCTCTCTCTCTCTCTCTCTCTC
>NC_087154.1:4562500-4570000 GCF_035594125.1 Scylla paramamosain
ACTGCTGTTTCTCCTTCCTTTGTGTTCCTTTGTGTATCGTTAGATATGCTTTTGGTACCTAAATTTAATAAAAAAAAAAAA
The DNA here is from genome assembly GCF_035594125.1 of Scylla paramamosain. Lineage (NCBI taxonomy): Eukaryota > Metazoa > Arthropoda > Malacostraca > Decapoda > Portunidae > Scylla > Scylla paramamosain. The sequence goes on from NC_087154.1 coordinate 4,562,582, forward strand.
AGAGACCGATGTCCTTTGCAATTTTCACATGTGCTTAAGACTAAATAGTGTAGCTTCTCAGACTATAAGCGCCAACAGGTCTATTGCTGTTCATTGCTTCTCGTACGTTAGATCTGCTTTCGGTACCTAAACTCAATCAGGAACAACCAAACCGTATCTTCCCATGTAATCTTCTTATTTACATAGTGCAACTTCTCACAAACTACGAGCTCCAAAAGATCTATTATCCTTTGTTCTTATTTTGTGTTCCTTCGTGTACCGTTAGATCTCCTTTTGGTATCTAAACTTGATCAGTAGAAGGCACAATCCTGTTTCCTCCCATGCAGTTGCTACTCTTACTTAAGCAGTAAAAGGTCTACAACTATTTGTCCTTCCTTTGTGTTCCTTCGTGCATCGTTCGATCTGCTTTCGATACCTAAACTTAATCAAGAACAACCAAACCATGTCCTTCCCTGCGATTCCCAGTCGAGTCATTTGGTGCTGGTGTTGATCAGGGTCGCTGCTTAAACTCGATACCGTGGCTGTGCTTGTGAGCCCTGATTGCTGGTGACAGTCGCGGGGTGGGCGTGGGAGAGGAGCAAGTGTTGGAGCCTCAAGAGATGAAACGAAGCATAGTCAGGAATACTTGTCTGGACGAGTGGGAAGTGTGGTTGGTATCAGTGTTTTGTCTACAACCACTGACCGTTTTGAGCGATGAAGGATGAGGAAGAAGACGAGATGTGATGAAAGCCTTGAATTTGAAAGGAGTTTGGAGAGGTAATAGGGAGAAAGGAAAAAATATTAAGTTATTGGGAAGGGAAAGGAAGATAGAGTAGAAAAGGTAGACAGGAACGCGAAAGAGGAGATAGTGTTGCAGAAGGAGAAGAAGGAGGAGAGGAGAAAGGGGAGGAGTTATAGGAAGAGAAGGAAAAGGCAGATGAAGCAGAGAGCGTAAATGGGAAGGAAGAACCAATGAAGTTAGGAAGAAGAGAAGGTAGAAGTAAGAAGGACAGACAGGAAGGATAAAGAAAAATTAAGTTAAAGGAAGAGAAACAGATGATAGAAGTAGAAAGACAAACTGGAAGAAAGAAGAGATGAAATTTTGGAAAAGGAAGAAAACGTAGAGGGAAAAGGAAGATAAGGAGAGGAAAAGAAGACGTTATGAGATTACAGGAAGGAAGAAAGAGGACACGAGGCGAAAAGTAGACAGGAAGAGGAGGAGACGGATATGATGGAGGAAAATTTGCACTCTATAAAAGCAAGACTCTCCAGCAAACACACACACATATAAATAAACTTGAGTAATGAAAGACGATAAGCTGAGGCTCACTGCTGATGAATCCGAGGGTCAAGTGAGCTTTTCGTTGAAGTCCTGACAGATAAACAGACAAACAGACAGACAGACAGGCAGGCAGGCAGGCAGGCAGGCGGACCCCTGGTGAGCATCACATCTTGTTATCTTGTTACTCTGTACGTGTGTGTACGTGTGTGTGTGTGTGTGTGTGTGTATGTGTGTGTGTGTGTGTGTGTGTGTGTGTGTGTGTGTGTGTGTGTGTGTGTGTGTGTGTGTGTGTGTGTGTGTGCGTGAGTAATTTTTTTTATTCACCAATATTACAACTCACGCACATGTGTACACACGCACGCAACTGAAGGAAGAAAGGAAGCACGTGCGTGGTAGTGAAGACGAGAAGGAAGCTTGGACTAAAAGATGCCGTCAGCTGCGGAAGTTTATTGCAAGAAAAAAAAATAAATAAATAAATAAAGGAGAAATCATGTTCAGAGTGACTGGCGGCCACGAGTTAAGAAAGAGGTGTTGGAGGTGTCTCGTGGCCTCATAAACCCAAGTGTATATTTACGTACAGGCAGGCGTCGGTTCAGGAGACACGTGTGTACCACTATTGTGCCGCTATTGTGTGATGGCTTACAAGGAAACACCGGATAATCATAGTCCTGTAACGATACAAATACCCGAGGTGGAGAACATACAAGAGTTTGACCCCAATAATTCAATTTACTCCTTCACAACCAGTCAGTCTTCTGTCAGGGTGCTGGTGGCGGTGACGGCGGTGCCTCCCACGGCGTGACGGCGGGATAAGAAGGGCCAGTGTTTTTATACGCTTTGAGCTTTCATCAGGATTGGTTTTCAAAGGCAATAGAAGTAATTTGTGAAGTTCTCATGGATATTTTTCTTGCTGATGATGCGAGAATTTTTGTTAAACTAAGACTAGAATCACAAAAAAACGCCCTTGAAAATCCCAATAACTACCACTAAGTAAAGCGTGTTGAAAGTAGTTGCGATAAGACACCCACACATCTAAGAATATGAGAAAATTTGTTACACTACTACCTGAAGCACACACACACACACACACACACACACACACACACACACACACACACACACACACACACACACACACACACACACACCCTTGAAAGCCCCAATAACTTCCACTGCGTAAAGCTTGTTGCGATAAGACACCGAAACATTTAAGAATACGAACCAAGAACCTGCTGTGGTGGCGACGGCGGAAGAGCTGATGACCCCGACGCCCTAGAGTGGCTGCCCCGGCCTGACGCTTCGCACTGCTGTTATCTTACGTCATATCGGGAAGAGGTGTAGTCGTGCTGTCCGTACTGGTCACGCACGACTGAGCACGGCTGGGCATGTACTCTCGTGAGGCGGGAACAACAAATGCAAGGGTCCGACAGTAACCAGTTTTGTTATACGCGCGGGGAAGCCTCCTTGGTGTGTTTTGGCGACGGTGGTTGAAAATAGCACGAGTGGGGAGTGTGTGTTGATCTTCTAGGGATAGAAGTCAAAGATACGAACAAAAATGCAACGAAAATTTAGTCAAGACAGTTTTGTACACGCGGAGGGAAATATCAGTGGTGTGTTTTGGCAGCGGTGGTTGGAAATAATCTAAATGGAAAGTATGCGGTGATCTTCTAGAGCTATAATTCAAAGATAGGCCAAAAAAATGTAGCTGAAAATCAATCAAAAAAAAAGAACCAGCTTTGTAGACTCTATAGAAGTTTCTTATTATGTTTTGGAGGCGGTGGTTGGAAATAGCAAGAGTACGATCTCCGGCTGATAGAACTTAAAGATACACCTGAAAATGCAACGAAAAATCAATCAAAATAAAGGAGGCGGTTTTGTGGTCGCGTCGGGAATCTTTCTTCGTATATATTGACGTCAACGGCTGGAAATAATGTGAACTGGGGCGTGTGTCCAACTCTTATGGGTACAAATCAAAGATACGCCCGGAAACATTAAAAAATAATCAAAATAAAGGAAATAGTCATAAAAGCGTAGATTCATAGTGAGAAGCGAACCGAGACAAGTTGCTGTCGGCACATCCTGTTCCATTAAGTCTGGTTCTCATCAGCATTGCCATCACCACGTGACGGAATGCACATATTCTCAAGTGTTTGTTCATTGGCGAGGCTTTTCTTGTATCTATAAGAATTTTAGTTTTTCTTTTTGTGGGAGATTTTAATAATGATAACAGTAAGAAGAAGAAGAAGAAGGAGAAGAAAAAAGAAAAACAACAACAACAGCAACAACAACAACAACAACAACAACAACAACAACAACAACAACAACAAACAACAACAAGAACCTTTCAATGCGCTAGTAGAGGAAGTTATTACGAGTTTTCAGAGATGTTTAAAAAGACCTCTACATCATTAACAAGAAAAAACAAGAGAACTTATCTTTTCATTCATGTGGCCTTTGGAAATAGTCTTAATGAGAGTCCGAAGCATTTAAAACCACAAATTCACATCCCACATCCAAACATCAATCCTTATCGTGCGGAAACATTCTACCTACTACTGTCCTTCTCTTATCCATATATACTTAATTCTACCCGCCTCTCCTCCACCCTTACACTACACACTGTACTGTACCGCATCTTTCTAAATAAACTGATAAATGAGAACCACATCCTTCGTAAAGTTGTGTAGCATCACCACTTCAAGGAACATATTTTGAAACACTTAAGAGCTGCATCTCCGCATTCAAAAGGATCTATATGAAATTCCAGGGGTTTTTGTGAGTGTTTTTACAGCATGAGTGACAGATTAACGAGATTTCTATATTAACAGGAGAAAAACTCTCATAAGAACCTGGCTAATCACCTCTGTAGTCCTTGAGAATAATCGTGATGAGAGACCAAAGCGTTTCTGAACACGGGCGGGAGTCTTGTCTTGCCTCGCCCAGCGCCTTATTTCCCGAGTCAGTGCGTGGAAACCTTGGATCTTAACTCAGGCCTCACCACACTCAGCACTGTGTTTTGGTCCCTTATTATAAACTCGTCTAATCAGCACAACGCTTCAGTTCTCGAGTCAGTGCCTGGAAAACTTAGCTCGTAACGCAGGCCTTACCACACTCACCTACACCACTCATAGGTCCCTCAATCTAAACTCCTCTGATCTGTTAAGCATGTACTAGACCTCTGGTTCGGTTTCGTCTAGCCAGTACAGCACTTCAGTTTCTGAGTCAGTGCGTGGAAACCTTAGCTCTCTTGCACTACTCTTAGGTCCCTCAGTCTAAACTCCTCTGATCTGTTGTGAATATAGTAGATCTCGAGTTTAGTCAGGAGGGTACCAGCGGGTCAGAAGGTGAACTACAAGCCGCTTTGGGAAGTGCCGGGATTCAAGACCGAGACCCAAACGGGAACAACAAATCACTGGCGGGGTCTGGTGGGTCGCGGTTGGGTGTGGCGGGGTCATAGCGAGGGCTGGCAGGGTCACAGTAGGGTCTAGTGGGGTCACATGCCTCAGTCCTCTTTCTACTCGTACTTATCTTCTGAGTGTGGGAAGGGATGGGTTGTGTTGTTCTAGTACTGTGTGTGTAGTGGCGGTGGTGGTAGTAGTAGTAATAGTAGTAGTTGTTGTTGTTGTTGTTGTTGTTGTTGTTGTTGTTGTTGTTGCTGTTGTTGTTGTTAAAAGGGGAGGAGGAGGAGGAGGAGGAGGAGGTGGTGGTGGAAGACGAGTATGCCGGCAAAAGTAGAAGCAGCATGTTATTATTATTATTATCATTATTATTATTATTATTATTATTATTATTATTATTATTATTATTAGGGAGAGAGAGAGAGAGAGAGAGAGAGAGAGAGAGAGAGAGAGAGAGAGAGAGAGAGAGAGAGAGAGAGAGGAGAAGCACTTTACAAGCGGGAATCACAGACAGGCCTGATGGGATGGCTGTCTCCTTTCATTAAGTGTGGTGCCTTGCAGGACTCACTGGCTGACTGCCTCCCACCGCCCTCTCTTACTTGTGTCAATCAAAGGATCTATGTAAGGGAAGAGGAAGATGTTCTTGCTCGCTATGTATGACTATGTGTGGCTATGTATGAATGATTAAGTGACTGACTGACTAACTAACTGAATAAATGAATGACTGACTGACTGAACGGGTGAATGACTGACTGTTCGACCGACTGACTGACTGAATGAATGAATGAATGAAGAACTGAAGAACTGAATGACTGACTGAGTGAGTGGGTGAGAGAATGAGTGAGTGAATGAGTGCATGAGTGAATGAATGAGTGAATGAGGAAACTAATAAGTCTGAATCTAATAACCTCTGTTTAAAATGTGAAGGAAGAGATTGAAGATTAAAAGATAGGGAAAGAAAAGGAAGGAAAACTTGAAACATTGCCTGTTATGGTGTGTGTGTGTGTGTGTGTGTGTGTGTGTGCCAGCGTGGGTATGGATGTGGGTGTGGATGGGCGTTGGTGTGGGTAGATGTGGGTATACTTGTTAGAGCTATTATTTTGAAAGTGTAGTATGTGTATAGAGTTTATACAGTGTGGGTGTCAAGTGTGGGAGTAACTGTTGGCTCTCATTCTTCAGAACTTAAGAGGACACTGTTTGCCAAGTTGCCTTTCGTCTCGTCCAGATTTGTATTCTTAAGCACTCTTCTCTCATAACGAGTGTTCTCAAACCCCACAGAGACAATTAGTCTTTTTTTTTTCTATGACTTTTCTCACTGATGCAGAATCCTTGCTAAATAGTTACTAGAATTATATATATATATAAAAAAAAACGTCCTTGAAAACCTGAATAACTTCCTCTAAAACCAGTCAAGAGACGGCGCTAATAATGGTGCAAATAGCGTAAATCATAATGTCAATAATTATCAAAGCAAAAAATAACGTTATCATTAATTATTGTGGAGGTGAGTGAGGTTTTAAAAGTGATCGAGTAAAGAAGAAATGTTTGAGAATACGAGCCTCCGCAGCGCCTTTTAACACCTTCACTGCGATGGACAATAGTTCACAACACTAAAACGCACTACACAAAACATTTAGTACCTACAAGAGAGAAAGAGGATTAGAAAAAATAGGGCTTCCAGTATCCAGCTAGTATATTGTTCAGAGGTGAGTGGTGAATGAAAAGAAATATGCCGGAATAGTTTATGTAGATTGTGAACTAGGAACCATGTGTCGTGTGGCAGCAGAAAGGTAACACATTCAGCACTACAAGAACCTTCCAACATTTACCCAATCACGTATCAGTTATTCATGATAAATAGAATATAATTGCGTTGGATGCTTCACTAGATGATTTATAACCTTCCTTGACAGTGAAAAGTATCATTCTTCATTTCATCAGCCGTTAGTGACATCTGGAATATATTGAAATCGATCAGTGATAGTGAAATAATTAAACAAAGCCTCCCTGCAGAGAGTTGTGAGCCAGGAACAGTGTGTCATAGAGCAGTGAAAAGGTTACCCATCAGTACCTGTCAGTTAGTCGTGATAGATAAGATACAATTGTGATGGATGTGTAAATAAATGATTTTTGACCGTCCTTGGTAGCGAAAAGCATCATTATTAACTGGATCAGCCTCTAATTATTTGTGGATCATTTCTTTTCGTTCACCAGCCATCTCTAAGCATTATACTTGGCAGATAATGAAAAACCTACTCTTCAAATCCTCTTTCTTGATGCTAAACACCGACTCCCTGCACAGAAACGAGCCAGATTCACAGTAGAGTATGAAGAATGTGTGTGTGTGTGTGTGTGTGTGTGTGTGTGTGTGTGTGTGGCTGGGAGTAATGGGGTGAGCGGCAGTGACCTCATTGCTCAGGGGAAAAAGTTATGTGAGTAAATTTGCAGGACACCGCGAGCTGCGTCTTGTCACTGACCCCCGCCTCCCTGCTCCGCCCTGGCCTGAGGTGGTGGTGGCGGTGGAGGTGGCGTTTAGCCTTCCACTGCTTGACAAATTTTTCTCATGATCGCTTACATCTATTTGGACTCTGATATCTATTTTATTTATTTGTTTATTTATTTATTTATTTATTCTTCTTTGTACTATATTCTCTTAAATATCTTTGTAGCCTAGAATAGACAAAAATTAACCAGCTGTTTATTTACTTTTTTTTTTTTTTTTTTTTGTGCGTCACTGCTAACTTATTACTAAGCTCTGAA